>NC_142520.1:25569314-25766814 GCF_964205215.1 Stylophora pistillata
ATTAATCTGTGATTGCTAACCACGAAGCGGATATAAACCATTCAAATGTGTAAAATTGTTACGCTGTCGGCTACGTCCGCCATTTTACCATGCTTGAAGAGCCAGCGATAAAAATGGATAGCGGAAGTGGAAAATTTTTTAGCGATTTCATTGGTCAGTACCGTGACAACGTAATAGGAGTAAACCAATCACAGCCCGCATAAGGACGCGGCAAGCCTAAACATGCGCCAAAGTTATTATTGTCATCTGTCACCTTCTTGAGTATCCATAGAAGAAGTAGCGTAGAGAGTTACAAAACTTTGGAAAACTTTGTCTTAGTAGAGCTTTACAGACTCATTTCAATCTCAGTGCGATAAAGACATGGAGAGATGTGTATCTGCTGCTCAAGCAACTCCACCAATAGAGGACAATCCGCCCTTCGCTCAGCACATTTTGTGGGCACCGAAGAAGAAGCGCTTGCATCGAAGAGTGATTTCATCAGATCTTCCATCAAGCGCAAGAGCTCATTCGCATTCGAAAATTAGAAAGCGCTTGATATACCCATCTCTGGAAGACAATGAAAGAAAAGGCGAAGAAGAAGAATCAAGCCACATGCTGGAATGTAAAAAGGATTCATACAGCGAGGAAAAGCATCCTTTACGGACGCCCGATTGCGTAGGAGACAAGCGAAATGGCGTTCATCTCAGTCATCTCAACTTGTCGAAGCCAACGGATGCACGTGCTCAGCAGCTCAAAACTAATCACAAAGACAGAAATGTGGATCCACAGCGCATTAAAAGGAAGTTGGCTTTAAGCAGCTTTCGTTGAAGAAACGGAAAAACTTTAAGTGAATGAAACAGACAACTGAACATTGCATAGTGGTTGAATTGAAGTGCATGTCGTAAAGTTGTCGAATTTGAAACTTTCACCCAGTTTGAAACTGTGGTGGTACTTTGAAAGCTAAGCAATTTGACAGCAATTAATTTATAGGAACAGCGTTCTGAGAGCGTGCATCAATCTTTGCTGATTGACATTCAATTTGAACTGTTTTAAACAGTCCAAGAAAATGCGGAATTTAAATTAATGTAAGAAGGACTTGCAATTGGTCGGTGCAAGTATTTAACTTGCCAAAAGCTAGCTTTGCTTGCAAGTTTGAAAAAAATTAAGTGAAGCCTGACCACAAAGAAACTTGTGAAACCATAAAAAATTAATATATGAACTCTGTAAGTTGTTTAAAAATCATTTTAAAAATACGAATCTATTACAGTTTATTTCAACAACTGTTGTCTTAATGCTCTGCTTGCAAGTTCTATTCTTCCATCTTGACGAAATTTTTGAGAAAAGCAAAACAAACTGCCTAAACGACTGACAGCTGGTGAAGTTAGAAATTTCAGTGTGGCCAAAAGCAAATGTAGTCCACTGATATCTGTGCAAGTATTAAATATTTTCCATTCAAAACAAAGTCTGTGCTTTTTTTGCCAGGAACAGATTGCTTAGACGTCTTTTCTGATTTTGGACTGGGGACCATTTACAGATTTGACACCCCCAAATCAATATGTATATTCTCACACTGCTTCTAACACATTTTGTATGGTACTGACAAGGAGAAACTGCACAACAAAAATCGCAAGCCTCTTAATTCATGATCAGTTTCCTCCAAATACTGGATGCAGCAGTGCTACAAAGGTTTCCAAGAGTGTTTTCTTGCGATGACATCATTTGAATTGCATCAGGTACAGTCAACAGTAGGGAAACTAGAAGTTTGATTCACTGGAATTTATAGTTGGGCAAGGGTGTAGCAAGTCATTTTTGGCTTGTAAGCCTGTTCCATACTTCATAAGTATAGTGTGGCCAGGGAAGGTAAATATATTCCAAGAAAAAATAAATATTGAGAGAAGGCTTGGTAAGCCCAGGCTTCCTGGCTTAAAGGGAGCTACATGCCTTTCAGGCCAGCAAAGCTGCATGTACACTATTATAATTTTAGTTGGGAAAGGACAGAACCAAGAACAAAGTTGCAAACAGTGTTCCAAGCAAATATCACTTAAATGAGAAACCAAAATAATATTGCAACATTTAACTTAATGCTAGCAGTGTTGCTATATAATATTCTTTTTAATATATATTTTCACAAGAAATGCTTCAATAAGTTCTCTCCAAGCAAGAACAATGTTTCTGAATCCCAGCGCAGTTGTTCAAAGGGTAGTTGATGGTAGCCAATGAATAAACCCTTGTCACAGTGCTATCTCCACCAGATAGAGATTAATCCAGTGTAGGACCTCACCGACCCTATGAACAACAGCAGCCTGGACTGTAATGTACAGCTGCACTACCCTTCAAATGTTGCTGTTCAAGAATGTGAAAACATTTTCTTTTTGAGAACAAAAAATAATTACCAGCATTAAAAATATTTCAACATTAAACACCATATTATTACAACTAAATTCCTAAGAGAGGCATTAAAGAGATCTTGATACTCTTAGAGTTGATTGCTGATGATGACATAAAAAATTTGTTGCCCACATATGCAAATAGATGCCCCAAAATGTTCATCTCTTAGAAATAATCTCCTGTACCTATTTAAAAATGCTCTCACATTATTGAATTATGCAACATCTGTGGCATGTTTTAGTTCTACATAATCGCCAAAAGAAAAAAATTGCAAATCAATAAAAATATCTAAAACAGTGTGCATGACAGCTAAGATTCTTGGACTAAAAGTGTTCAATTTTTATGAAAACTTCTGCAATGGAAACTGTACTTTTCATAGGAATGTTTGTATCCAAAAAATATTGGAACCAACCATTATAAAGATCAACTTTGCCTGTCTACACTACAGGGTAATGTATAATCATGTACCGGTAAACTATCTTTCTTTATTTCATATATATATATAGTGTACAGTAGTATCTTCTAAAAGATATGGCTTTGTCTGATGCTTTCTGAAACATCAAGCAAAATTAACAAGAAAACTGAGCTCTCTAATGAACGTTTCTTAAATTCTCTCAGATCTTAAAACTTGCATAAAGATGTACCTGTTAAAAGACACTATAACCGAAAAAGATCCTAAAAGAACATAACATGCCTGGCACAATAGCTCAAAAATTGTCTTGATCGAATCAAAAGCAACACAAACATAACTAAGCATCAAAGCAAAGATAAACAACAACAACAATGGAAACCAACAACCCCACCCTAAACCCTAGAATAAGATCTTCGAAGATGAAAGGTACTGTACTATTCTTCTAACTTAAGGTCCAACTGCACCCTTTTCTTTGCACCTGCTGCTGACTCATCACTCTGTGCATACAAATGGCTCAACCCCCCCTCCCCTCCCTTCCCTTCATGGTGCCTTGCTGTGCTACAGTGTATTTCTTAAAATAATTTTCTTTCCCTTCCCATTGCTTCTCTCTATCTACTCTCTTTGTAATTCATCTATAACAAATTATAAGTTTTAGATGAAAAAATTGTATGTGCTGATCTAAGACATTCCAGGTTTAATTTATTTAAAATATTACTAATCCTTTGCCACTTATTAAACCCACACACAAAAGTAACAACCAGTAGTCAGAGTTGCAAGTAATGACTAGGGATGCATGGTTCAACCTCCAAGTTAGGAGACTTTCACTCCTTCTCCATGGGCAGTTGATCCTTTTTTGATAGAGTCCTCTAGTCTTGACAACCATCTAGTACACAAAAAGTAAAGATGAAAATGGCTATTAGTATTTAGTTAGCTGACAATATTAAAATGAGGAAAAATGACAATTAAACCTTTACACCCCAACATCAGTATGTATATTCTCTGTACTGTTCTCTATACATATCTCAAGGTGCTGAAAAGGAGAATTTGTTCAACAATCAATAGCTTCTTTAGTTGTGATCAATTCCTTTATTCTTGTGACATTTATGTGCGATTCTAAAGGACCAAAATGGTTATTCCTTGTTGCTTTCTCTCTCTCTTTGGCAGTGACATTAGATTGCACTAACAACAAAACAAATGATACATACATGCAGCTGCTCAAAAGCACATCACTGCTGATATTTGTGTGCTCACAAGATATCGAGAGATGCCAGTAGGCCATTTTACAGTTGTGTGCTTAGTTGCCAAGCCTTTGATTTGAAGTGAGGCTGAAAGTGACTTTGTTGTGATGGGGACCAGTATCTAAGTCAGCATGATAACATTTGTATCATAACAGGATCACCCTTAGCCTCTGACTACTATTCAAAGGCTTGGCAACCAATGTACAATGGTGCTAGCATACATGTATGTTCAGAAAATTCTAATACATGAATCCCATCAAAATAGCTCAGGCTACAGATGAGCCATTGAGCTCCAGATATCATTACAATGACATGTGTGACCCCCATGGCAAAATCCACAGGCCAACCACTCTGGACTTCATTATCATTAAGGATGTTATGATAGTATGTTAATTTTGTAACTACTACAAAGATCCCCTACCTATTCCTGTCCATTTCACTTTCAGCTGCAAAAAAGTAAGTCCTGTATGATGGATCTGTGGAAATAGCTTTAAAGAAGTACTTCTTTTCCTTCTGCTCTCCTGGTTGAATTGTGTAGCCAAGAAGCTTTGCCACACCCAAGGCAACTGTGTTGGACATGTCAGAGTAGTAGTAGAGAAAGCCATCCTTAAGAACAAAATAGCGTTTCCTCCAAACCTTGATACCCTGGCCTTGTTTGTGTAGGTAACCATGGCAATCTGGATCCCTGATTGATAGGGCAGGAATGCTGACATTGTGAACACTTCCTTCCGAAAGAGTAAATGGATTGGACTACACAGGGGAAGGAAAGAGGAATACATAATATGCATTATCGACGATGTTTTTTCAATTACATTAATATGGCTGGATGTTGGGAAAAACAGCAAACAAGCAAATAAACCAAAAGAAAGCCAATCTACTAAGAATACTTCAATAAGTTTCATTCCATATCCCAAGCTCATATTCTGTGATCAAATGTTTCTCATTCTTTTCTCAGAATATGCGAAAGCAAGCAGTGAAATTCGCTTGAGCCCCAAGCACCTACTGAGAACTCTGATACCAATGCAATTACTAGTGATATTTGTGTTAGATAGAAAATTAAAAAAGAAAAAAGCTACATACACTGCTAGAGGACCCCTTGATCGCATCCATCATGGCCATCATCCACTTCCTCATGTCTACATCACTACCTGCACACATGTAATATGTCCTAGCACCACCCTTGGTCAACTTGAAGCAGTACGGTTTGTTAATCTCTGGTGCTTTTGATATGGAGTAGTTTGACAAGATGATTGCTCCACAGGGTGCTTTATCTTTTTGCTTGTTGTAGTAGTAGAGACAGTTGTCACTTTTCAATGCAAACCTGGTGCATGCAAGTAACACGTCATAAAGATACGTTAACTTGACTGCAGGGTTTTTTTTTATGAAATACTTAATAACTGCCAGTGGTACTCTACACTTTTTGGATAAAAGAGGCAGAGTAAGACACTTATACCCCATTCACACCAAAAAACATCTTAAGTTATCCCAGATTTAAATAAAAATCAACTGCAATAGATCGTTTGCACCACACTTTATCACTGGACAACTGTCTTACCATCTTTTCCTCCAATTTTTTGGTGTTAGGCCAGAACCACCCATCTTCAACAAGTGTCCTCTGATGTAATCTGAACACAACAACAAAAAGAATTAATTGCCTTAATTGGTTAAAAAAAATTCAATCTCTTTTCTCTTGTTCCTTCTCATATCCTTGATGCACTGATCATACTTGTAAGTACTTGATCATGAAGTCTGATCGCCCATTTACTGTCTGCTTCCTAGCATGACCTTATCAGAGTTGGTCAGAGTTAGTCAGAAAAAAAAAATTAAAAATGACAAAAAATCATACAGATCACCACTAACCTTCCTTTGTTGATTTCCCATCAACAATGTCACCTTTGGAAAAACTTTCACGGAAGTCTCTCTCCGAAACAGTCGATGAATCTGATGACAGACGCTCCCTATCTGTTTCTAGAAGCCATGACTTTCTATTAGTAGAAGCTCCAAGATTGTCAGGAACAAATGCATTATTGTCGTCGTCATCATCTCCATAATCAGAGGGTGTGTCAGAATCTATTCCATCCTCATTCGGTGCTGGTGTTCCAGGTCGACTGTTTGGTGAGCTTTCTTCTGTACCTGCAGATATGCCACTTTCATCCGTTGTTATCTCAATATCAGGTACTGCCTTACCCATGCCATTCCTTGCAACTTCCAGGTCAAGTTCATCTGCAGAATCTGACTTTTCAGTTGAAGCATTGTCCAGGTCCTTTTTGCATTCCTGTCCTGTTACCCCTTGCAACAATTCCTCTGCATTACTTACTTCTCCTGCTGATTCAACTTCTTTCCCTACCTCTTCATGTCCATCCACTGGTTTACTTGTCTGCAAGACACTGCTGTCTTCAACTTGTGAATCCTCATTGCAGGGTAGAACTTGATCAGCAGATACAGCCTTTTCCTTTTCAACCTCTTGTATTTCAGCAACATCCACATCAGTTCCCTTGTTGTCATTATTAATTTCATCCACTAAGTTGTTACCACTCACTCTCTCTTTGTTTCCTTCATCAACATTTTGTAATGTAGTCAACTCCACGCATCCTCCTTTGTTATCTTCCTCATCCATTTTCTTTTCATTTGATTGTTTCATTTGAGTCATTGCTGTACATAGTTGCTGTTCTAGCCCTGCCAGATCCTCCATGGCCCTTGATAAGCTCTTGGCAACATCAGCTGTGATTGACTTTGGGTAACTCTCGCTATCAACCTCTTTGGCATCACCAGATGAAACACTAGCATTGTCAACACTATCGTTCTTATTACTCTCTGTTGCTTTTACTATATTACCAACCGCACTGTTTTCTAAACTTTCTTCTATTCTGACTGTCTCATTTATTCCATATGGATTTGACTGAGCAACATCAGTTTTACCAATTAGATCAACTGCTTTCCCTTCATCACACACCAGGTTTGGTGTTGCCATTTTTTCTGATGGTACCTCTGTGGCATCTTGCTCAGGTATAGCATGTGAATTTACCTCACCTCCAACAGATATGGATAATGCAGAATCACCTTCTTCTATATCTCCACCTTGAAGACATGACTGTTCATTTTCACTGTTAACAGGTAATAAAACTTCTGAAGATTCAACTGTTTCTTCTTGATCAAGTGCTCTCTTCAAAGAATCCTCAAGATCATTTTCTGTTTTGTTATGATCATTTGTTTCAGTTTGAGCATCTGTTAGTAGTTCATCTGTATCCCTGTTAGAATCATTTTGGCCCAAGATTGAAGGATCAGAAGAAGCATTTGCTTCTCCTTCATCACTTGTTTTGTCCAATTTATCTTCTTTCCCTCCATCAGTACTGTTGCTTTCTTCCTGCTTCTGTGCGGGGGGATCAGACCCAGACCCCACTCCAACTCCATCCAAAGCATCAGTCTCCTCTTCTTGGAGTTCAGGATCATTCGCAATCTCCATAAAAGAATCAAACAACTCATCAGCAGCTACTTCATCAGAAGATGATAATTCTTGTGGGTTTTTTTCCTCAGGTTTTTCTTCTTGATCCATGGGACCAGCAGTATCCTCTCTTGCTTCATCAGCCATTGCTCAAACACTCAAGTCAAATCCTGCATGAAAGGGATGAGAAAATTATTTTTTATCTCCTCAAGTCAAGTCCTTAAAAGTCAGAGGCAGCGTGGCCGAGTGGTCAGCGTGTCGGGCTTGCAATCCATCGCTCCCGGGTTCAAGTCCCGCCCTGACCACTACCTGAATTTGTTTCATGGTGGCTCTGAGTTCAAATTCTCGGCCATGCTTGTAAATAGCCAACTGGTTTGCCTCCAGCCAGTTGGGATTCTTAACAATGTTATGTTCAATTTGAATTATTTGTTTATAGCCCACAATGTAAACTACTGGGTTACCAGTAATTGTGTTAGCTATTAAAGTTAATTTATTTATTTATTTTAAATTATCATCCATCATTTATTGAACACCCCCTTTAAACCATTTAACTCCCAAGATCTGATTGTTTATATATTCTCCCCTCTAGCTGCTACACATTTTCTTGTGAATCAGTTTTGAGAATTAATTATTTTGTTGTTGAATCAAGATAACAACTTCTACCTGATAAGTTTGAGTATTCTCATGACCCATTTGATGGATATTATATGAAGAGTATCGGGAGAAATTACGTGTTAATCACTTCATGACTTAGCAGTGTAGCCATAATAAAGATGCCAACTTGCCCATCCAGCCAGAGCTCATCCATGGCAAGAAGCAACTAGGAATATTACCACTCCCCCCTGGATGGGGTGCCAGTCCATTGCAAAGTTTCCACCCCCTCCCCCAGCAATTTATCAGCCTTCCCAGACAATTCCCTGGTACCCATTAAAGCTCCTGGGTGGGGAAGGGCACTATGAAAGTAACAAATTTTGCCTAAGATCCTGCCCAGGTCTCAACCCTGGAGCTCTCGCATGACCCGGAGGCCAGCACACTAACCATTACATGTAAGTCATTATCTCTTGTAATCAGGATGCATAGAATGTGTTTATCCTTCCAGTTCTAGCTTTTGCACAATCACTAGTAATAGCTCCTAACTACAAAATTACCAGAAAAAAGACCAGTTTCTTTTCTTTCTTGTTGAATCTATTAAACACTACCTATCAGTTGATACTTTCTCTCTTGGCACCTCTCTGCTTCACAGAACTTAACTCAGCCTCAAGGAGAAATAACTTATTGGTCACTCTTACTAGAGAAAGAGTTCAGAGGCCCTTTCAGGGCAGGGTATAGATGTCACCCGTCTGAATTTCAAACTTTGTCACATTGCCATTTCGGAAGGTTTTGATGTCGCTGTCATAATTTCATCAATGTCGTTCTCGAAGTCGCATTTTCATTCCCCTGATGTTGCTGTTTCAATGCCATGTTGCCCATCAGAATTTACCCTATGAGGACCTCAGTTCAGCCATGTCCTTGGCTTCTTGATTTTGTTTAGGGATTATTTCAGCAGGAAAAAACTTTGAGCTGGAATTTCCACTGCATGTCCCCTAATTCCTTGTGTAATTGAGAGAACTGATAGTGATAAACTTTTCTTGCATTATCCCAGCATCCCAAGTGGGTTAATACATTGGCAAAACCGTTAGAAGTGCGGTCCATTGCTTTTATAAAAACAACTATGATGGGTTTACCAGTCGAAAAAAGGATATAAGATTTTAACCAATCAGTATTCTTGTAGAATCTCAAGTGTCGCATGCCCAGTTCAGCGGACACAGGGCATAGTGCACTGGAGTTCAGGAAGTGTCAATCACAGTACAAAAATTAACAATACAAGTTGATTCAACAGCATTTAATCTGATCATAACTCTTTTGAATATTGTACACGTGCAGTGAAAACGAAACGCAGAAAATTAAAATGCACAAAGTAAGGAAAAGCACTAAAACTAATTTCAAAAGAAATGAAATCAAAAAGAAAATGAAATGAAATACAATAGGGGCTGCAACTTACATCTGATCGTGTCTTAAAGGCATAAAGAAACTCCAATGTTGCATAACTTGAATTGGCAAAACTTAAGTAAAAAACTCTGACACATGACTCCTTCGATCTCTAGACTCCGACTCCTATAGATACTCAGAGGGGTGTTATGGCTCGAAATTAACGGTAACCCGTTAGCCAATGGTTAGTAATTTTCAACATTTGGTCACTAAAAATGTGTCCAACTAACCCGACATGGTTAGTAAAATTTTCTACCATATTTAAACATTGGTGGACTTTGGGACAGAGAGCATGTAGACCCGACTCTCAGAGGAATACTTAGAATACTCAAGTTGTTAAATCAGCTTTAACTCTTTTTAGAGAACGTGCTTTAGATGTACTGTTCTTCACTAATCATGGTAAACGAGAGGGAAATAAAATAGGTGCATAACTGTCAACGTTTTTAAGGTCTCCATGCAATTTCAGCTACTTTTTGATTTGTCCTAGTTGTTATTATCAAAATGTTCAATATTTGAGATATCGTAACTTGTGAGCTTGGATACCAAACTTGATAATTTGGTTAGTAAAAAAAGATGTCTACTAACCTGAAGGGTTAGTGATCCAAAAATTAAATTCGAGCCCTGAGTGTTCTCTCATTAGGGTATAATTGTAAACCAGTTCAAACAGGAACAACTAGCAACGTAAGCAATTCAAACTGTGAACAATATCATATGAAAATATACGGGGTAAACTTGATAACAAAACAAAACAGAACTCCAGCTACTTTATATTAGAACGAAGGTAATTACATAATGAAGTCCTTTTTTTTCCATGTTCATTACATCAAGAATTTAGGTAATTACGTAATTAATTAAAGTCCTTTTTTTTTCAATGTTCATTACACAACGAATATATGAAATTCATCGTGCACAAATACGTTTTTAATGTTCATTACGTCAAGTATTTTATAATAGGTTTTAGACAGTAGATAAAAATGGAATAGCATGTGTACTACTGCATCTGTGGAAAATGTTCACTGACATTTATCACACACTCCAGCTCATTTTCCATATATGACAGCTGTTGCTACTTTTTGCAGTGTTCTTTAGGAACCAGTATTAGTAACCAAAACAATGCAGCCCCAGTCATGAGTGCAAAAAAACACTCACAGCGGAAATCCAAAGGTCGAAATTTAATTAAGATTCATGAAATAATCAAACGCAATGGAAATTTTAAAAGTCCTTTCAGCAGAAACTGTTCCCTCAGAATACCTCAAGCAATTACGTTATACTGTAGTACCTCTATTTTGCTCTTAAAAAAAACAGATACATGTTATTGATTTTGAAAAAATACTTTACAAAGTATTCATTAGCGATATCAAAACCCCATTCAAATCGTTGTGACTTGTTTTGATTCACGAACAAAGTCAAGAGTTACCATGCATTTTAAGCCATGAAACAGGACGTTTCGCCATTTCCTGGGCACAATATCTGAATTAATTTCATAACACAACTCCACTGTTACTTAATTGTTAACTTTTCTGATCTAAAAGGGCATGTTTCTCTCTGATTCTTGTTTGAGAAAGTAAAATAGATCATAACATTGGGTTCCAGCTGGGTAAGTGAACTCAAAAGCTTAGTTATGCAAATATCTAGGCGGCCTGGAAAGACAAGAAACGTCGGAGTATTTCCGCAGCTGAACCTCTAAAAGAAGAACAATTATCCGAACTAACCACTCTTGGTTTGTGAGCACTTTCAAGCCCTAGGGTTCAAACCGCTTGCAGTGGGTGCTGTATCTATCAGCCAGCGCCTAAATATCTCAGATTAACCAAGGAAGCTAGCTTAATTAGCGTAAATCGTTTTATTGGTGTTTCATGAACAGACTTGATTCTGCATGGCGAACGAACTGATGCAACTTTCGTCATTAGTACGCATAAACATGGCCATGGTCTACTTCAGTTAATATTCACAAGGAAATTGAATTTAGGATATCTCTGTGAGAAGAGAGGATATACACTGATAGCGCGCTGGCAAATCAACTTTGATAGGATATTAGTAAAACACTCACCTTCGATCAAACACTTAATCGTGATCTTTTATCATACTCAGTCACTGTCCGCCTGCTTTCTCCCGTGCAAATACGTTTTCAATCAAATTTCCCCTCTGGATGAGTGGAAATTTGGGCAAGATAAAAGATCTATTCTTGAAAAGTAATTGAAAATCTCTGAGAAGTTGAAACAGCACGACCTTTTCAGCGCATACGGGAAGTCACGGCTGAAATTGTCTAAACACGAACGCGAGCTGTCAATCATTCGCCAAGCGAAAAGTCGCGGGCAAGACGCGGGAAAAATTGCTACTTTTCAAAAGCTTCTCGAAACTTCTTTCAAATGTTTACCTAGGATAATCTATTTGTTTTTGCTCCATTAACAGCCATATAATGCGTCAACTAGTCGCATCGACGTTTTAATAAACAAAGGATCCCTTAGCTTTCACTGGAAAATTTATGATCGGTCACGGCATGATAATTTATGCAATAACAATAAACAGACAAACCATCAGAGGCGAAAACAGTCAAAGCATTTCCATCTTCTTTTTTGGAAAGAGTTTGCGTTCATTATGAGATAGGAAGAGCTACCCAGAAATCCAAAAATATTGAAAAGGGAATAGTATGTCACATCAGGGGACGAAAACACCACCACCCTTCCTCTGTCATCCCCTTTTTCTGCCTTCGTGTTTGTTTACGTGTTCGAAATATGAAAACCAATATCAGTCATATCTTCTAAGCCGGAAATATTTACGACCCAGTCAGTGCTTCAGTTAACGTGGTTTCCTTTATACGCAATCTCCGCTGATTTCTTTCCTTTGTGAAGCTAAGACATTAATTTAAGGAAAATGTAAAAAAGAAATGGGAATATCTTTGACGTCGGGCTGGGAACGCACGCGCGAACCTGCGCGAGATCGCGCGAGGGGTATCGTGATTGGCGTGATTTGCACGAGAGCAGAAGGGTTCCAGGGTACTGGTTCATAAACAAGATGGTCGACACGTTCTGATTTAAGTTACACAAAAACTCAAATTCGCTGCTATGATTTCAACATCAAATTTAAGAATAGTCTCAAGATTGAATCTCTCTCGATGGTTTGTGACAAGAAGTCTTCGAACCAGCGCGATCACTGTTCAAAACACACCGAAGAAAGAACTTGCCGATAGACTCAGGCTGGTCATCTTAGGAACTGGTTGGGGAAGCTACAGCGTCTTAAAACAAATTGACAAGAAGCTATTTGATGTTATTGTGGTTAGCCCTCGAAATCATTTCCTTTTTACGCCACTACTATGTAGCACAACTGTAGGCACGTTGGAATTTCGAAGCATCATCGAGCCAGTGAGGAACACTGGCTTCCGAGACGAACATCACTTTCAACAAGCAGAGGCCGTGGAATTGCTTCCAGATAAACACACGGTTATCTGCAAGAGTACTTTGAACGGTGATCGATACGACTTGAAGTACGATAAACTGGTCATTGGTGTAGGAGCTGTTAGCAATACATTCGGTGTTCCGGGCGTTTACGACCATGCCTTCTTTCTCAAGGAAATTTCAGATGCAAGGATGATCAGAAATCAGATTCTCAAGAATTTTGAATTAGCCATGCAACCCGGCGTCTCGGAAGAAGAGAAAAAGCGCCTGTTGCATTTTGTAATAGTTGGGGGTGGCCCCACTGGGGTGGAGTTTGGTGCTGAGTTATATGACTTTGTAAAACAAGATGTGACAAGGTTATATGTTCATGAGCGTTGCAATGTGAGGGTGACACTGATTGAGGCAAGGCAGATCCTGCCATCTTTTGATGAGAAGCTCAGAACCTTTGCAGAAAGCAAGATGAGACAGAGAGATCAGTTTGAACTTCTCCAGAGTAGTGTAACCCAAGTACATGCTGATCACATCCAGCTGAAAGATGGAGAAAAATTGCCTTGTGGTTTGGTGGTGTGGTCAACTGGCCTTGCTCCAAGACCATTCACCGGTAAGCAAAGCCCCCTTTAGAGTCATTTTCAACTGAAGTCAAAAGTGATCCAGGACTCAGTGCTTTGGTTCTAGGTTACCTTGTTTGTTGTTTGGTCCAGAAAACTATCATCATCCTCATCAAATATAATACACATATTCCTTGGTCTTGATTAGTGATTTTTTTTCTTTTTTTGAGGGCTCAGGCAACTTTAAGTTCTTGCTTCAAGTTCTCATTAGCTCTTCATATTAATTTTTTTGCTTTGATTGTCAGCTATCATAATTTAGCTTTTGTATATAAACTCGTATTCAGTAAGAAGGTAGATAACAGGTGAGAAAGCAGATGAATGGGAAGTGAGAATCTGAAGGAGGAGGCGGCATGGCCAGGTGGTCAGGGTGCTGGACTTGTAATCTGGTGTCCCGGGTTCAAATCCTTCACCCTGCCACTCACTGGATTTGTTCTCAGTTGCCCCTAGTTGAACTCCTCGGCTGCACTATTTAAATAGCCTGCTGGTCTGCCTCCTACTAGTGGGGATTTTTAAGTGCTTAGTTAGTTTACATTGTGGCTGAAAAGTCCTTAAGGGGGAGCTTCAATTTATGTATTTAGTATTATTTTTATTTAAGGAAACTCATTAAATACCTACATGTAGGTATATCCAAGAAATCTGAAAAACAGACTGCCACTCATAAAGCTGTAATTGTACAAACATTTTATTTGACTCCAAAGTATGCCAGCAATGATTCCTGCGTCCCCCCCCCCCTCCCAAATCAAATTGGATTAGGAAACAAAGTACTATTAACCCATTCATAATTTTGTCTTGTTTGAGAGAAGATTTGTCAAGAATGAAGATAACAAAAAGTCAACAAGCTGGCACATTAGAATTTGCATGCAGAAAATAAAGGGCGCAAAAGAACATGATACAATTAGCAAAAAGGTTGAAAGGCTGCATAGCTGGAAATATTGTCTGCTTGCTAACACAAACAAGAGCTCGTTAACACGTGCAAGAGCTCGTCAACACACCCAAGAGCACCACAACCCTTCAACTATGATGGCTAAGATGGTAGAAACCTACACATCAGACTCAAGTGCTATGTAATAGAAGAAAGTGTGTGAATCAAAATTATTACATCACTTAGGGCGAGAATTGAATTTAGTGCTAATTTTGTAATTCTTGGACGATGTCAAGGATGGAGAAGCAAAAAGGAGCAGAAAATAAAGAAGCCAGAAACGACTCTTGTGAGTTCATTTTGCTATAAAAACGGTTGGCTTTCTTTCCTGGCTCTCAAAGTAAACAATTCATTCTATTACTCATTATATTGTTGCAATAAAATAATCCTTTATTGACCAAGGGTGAGGGCAAGATGGCTGGGTACTAGTCTCACTTTTTTTTTCTTTTGCATTTTATAGACCGTGATTTTGTCTTAGTCCATAAAAATGCAGAAAAAGAATTCTTGGTTGATAGTTAACACCTAATATATACACAGCCTTTGTACTGGAAATGGCACTCACCAAACTTCACTGACTACTGCAATTAGGTTTACAAGCTAACTTTAGCTTTAGCAAACCAAAATGAAGCTAGAAAGACAATGTAGATCTACTGTAAACTAGATGCCCATCACAGGCTACATTTAAACGATGTTTGCTCAAGTCAAATCTAATGAAGAGTGACAAGTGATCAAATGGCTAGTTTTTCCTTTTTCATAAAAGTTGAATTTTTTTCTTAATTCATTTTATTTTAGCTTCAGTTGAACTACCGAAGAACAACAACAGTCAGCTGATAGTTGACAAGTTTCTCAGAGTCCAAGGAATTGATGATGGCTCAGTATTTGCGATTGGCGACTGCTCCTTTATTGAATCCAATCCATACCCCTGCACTGCCCAAGTAGCAGAGAGAGAGGGCAGCTATTTAGCCAAATCCATGGGGCTCTCAGCTCAAGGGAGGGGCTCAGAGGTGGAGCCTTTCTCGTGGAAGAACATTGGTATGCTGGCTTATCTTGGAGATTATCAAGGTCTGGCTGATTTTCCTACAAGCAAGTTGCAAGGCTTTAAATCATGGATTCTTTGGAGATCAGTGTACTTTACCAAGCTTGGAAGCTGGAGGTTGAGATTCCAGGTCCCCTTTGATTGGATGAGAACCTTCATTTGGGGCAGAGATATTTCTCAGTTTTGAACAGAACTTAACACTTTTGCTCCCAGATCTCAGTAGTAATTCTCGTTGCTGACTGCCATACAATTCTTATGATGTCAGTTTGGACTTAGTTCCTATTAACCGAGCGGGAGGTCTGTATGGGAGAATCTTGACCAAGGTTGCCAGTACAGAGCTCACTGCATTCGGTCTGTACCAGCAACCGAGGTCAAGATTCTCCCATACAGACCGACCTGGCTCAGTTAATAAGATGTTTATTATATGGCTGTGTCTTATATGCCAATTTTTTATATTCTTTGTACCTTTTTTTTCTAAACCAGTCTAGATGGGAAAATGTAGACCACTTTCAATATTGATTTCAGCCAATCAAATTTGTGAATTCGGCAGTTCCCAGTCCTTGTGAGATACAGCCATATAATAAACTTTGATATTTGATCAACTAATAATCCCCTGATTGATATTTTTCTTTACTCTCATCACTTGTCTGCTTGATAAATTATTGTATTGATATTGTAAGGAGAAATTCTGTCTTGGTCACTCATGGAAGTTAAAAGGTTTAACACACTTGTCGGCAGAACATTGTGTAAGCAAAAGAGTAGGCGGGGGGGGAGGGGGGTGGGGTATAGGTACAAGACTAGTTAATGTTAAGGATAACAATCATTTTTTCATGCTTATATGGACCAAGGAGCCGTAACTCAAATTCTGGAATACACACATTTATTACACAACTCGGGCAGTCAGAGGGCCAATAACTAAAATCAACCAATCAAAATGCTCTATTGCCGGTCAATATTCTCTCAGTATTGGACCGGACACTGTCCCAAATGGTCCCGAATGATACCGCACTTGTGTCCCTTTGAATTTCAGTCGTATAATAAATCTCTTATTAACCAAGCTTGCTCAGGACTGTACTGGAAGAATATCAGCCCTCGGCCTTTTTTGTACGGACCTCGCTGCGCTGGGTCTGTACTGTCAAGACCTTGGGCCGATATTCTCCCAGTACGACCTTTGCGCTTGGTTAATAAGATATATGTACTGCACATCTTGATTTCTCTTCCTTCCTCACAAATTAATTTCTTAGTGAACTTAGTGAAGGGGAGAACAAGTCTGGGTAAAACTTGTCCTGTATGGTAATATAATATAATGTAAATATTATTTCTATGTAAATATCATAATTGTGCATAGCACCAATTTATACACCAGCTCTTCCAATGTATTTTTATCTGTATGTAAACTGAATACTTGATTGCGAATTCTACTTTATTCTGATTTGACATATTTTAGGGGTCAACATCTTTTGCAATTGAGTGTATACCAGAATGATCACAGCACTAATTAGATAAGATAGAAAGTTATATAACAGGGATCTAAATATGTTATTAGATTCAATCTAAGTCAAAGTGTGGGTCAAGTAATCATTTAAGTCATCATTTTAGCAGAGCTTAGGTTGTAAAGTATAAAAACTGCTTCAAGCAAAAGTAGATTAGCCTTTTTTCATGTTGTGTGGTACTTATAAGACAGATATGCCAATGTAAGTATAATGTAAGCATAATTGTTGCCTCCTTTTGGTTAGATATAAATAAGAGAAAATTAATTTCTAAATCTGGTTTGTTGGATGTAACCCTTAATGTTACCTCCCACACTTTAACCTGGTCTGGGCATTTGGGGGCAAAGCCAGGATTTTTCAAGTCAGAGGGTACTCACCAAGTTGTCATGACAAAAAAAAGTCTTACAAGAGGGGGGTGGGGTCAAGTGCACCCCAGGACCCTTCCCTCTTAGCTACGCCCTCGAAAATGAAGTGCACTAGTTGACGGCGTGTTAAGTCAGCAAGGGAGTGTGAAAACGAGAGAGGTTGGGTCTGATCGAGTAACAAACGCGTTCTTTACGCGACCCTACCCATACCTCTCTCGCCTCTACTATAAATCGCACCGTTTACTATTTCGCTTCGTTTTACTGACTGAATGCCTGGAAGAGGCTACCTACTATTCAGATATCATGACGAACTTTCATGATTGAATAGTTTAAGTTATATGCTATGTTGCATTTTAGGTTCACTAGAATTCACCAAAGAAAGTCTACGGAACTGATGCTCCCCTTGTGCAGTTTTTGTCATAGACTGAGGAAGCCCTGGTTCTTGTTCAAACATTTTCACAGACTTGACTATGGGGGTAAAAATAACGGCTCAATACTTTTGGTATTTCTTTTTTGTTTTTTATCACAATTTACAGCAATGTCGTAATTTGCCGTTGTCGATAATAGTGTAGACAATGCTACCCGCGTTAATAATCTGTCACGCGATGGTCACACACCGTAAGAATCGTTTTAATTGACGTTGATATTGTGGTTAAAAAAGAAATTGACAGTGGTTTAGCGTGGTCTGTACTCTTATCGACAACGAAAGTCGTTAAATTTCTCAGGTTGACTGCTCACCAAGAAAGGTCAGAGCTCCTGAATTGGATATTTGGATATAGGTTTATCCTTTCGGAAGAGGCATCGAGGAAGCAGATTTTGAACAAACACTAAGTTTAATTACGTTTTGTCAAACTACAAAGGAATTAAAATATATACGTTACAATATTTTACAGATACAACTAACTACAGGAATTACAAAGGTTACAAGAAAATCACTAAACTACTTACACTTCTGGTTCCCTTCCCTTCTGACTTTTTGAAGCGGGGCACGTATCTATTTATATTTTTAAAAAAAATATGCGTGTTACGTAACACGCGTATCTTTTAACACGTATTTATTAACCCTTTTTCAAAGTCCCAACTTTTACGTCGAAATATGTAAAATATGTGCATTATGCAAAATAGCTCCTAAATCTTGACGATCTATTGTTAGAACAGTAATATTTCATTGACCTTGACAAATTTGTGGCCGTCTTGCAGCTCTAACTAAAAGGCCTGGAAAAAAAAAAAAAAAAAAAAAAACTCCTACTGCACTGTTCACAACACGGCACGATAGAAACCGACTGCGCAATCGCGTATACTGCTTGTCTGCTGGTCAATACTACTGAAGGGTCAGGAGCAAAGGGTTCATCTACGCAAAAGTAAGAAATGCTCTAAGAGCAAAACATTTGAAGTATTTTGTCAGAATCGCTTTAAGAGTCGATTTACGAACTGCATACTTTAGCCTTTTTTTCCCAGATAACAAATAAATAAAGAAATAGAAAAAAATTAAACAATCGCAGTATTATACAAAATCAAAACAAACCCGATGACATGAGGAGAATAGACCGGAAACAATTCCGAAATCACAAAGACTTGTTCTTCCAATGAAGAAGCGTTAAAATATTTAGCATTTTGAGAGAATTTTTGCAAGACGATCTTTCTCATCTTCATAAAGTGTAGTCAGAAATGATTAGCAATGTGAGAAATAAAATTGTGATCTAAACGCTAGTCGTGAGTGGTGATACAAGCAAATCTTGACGTTAGAGGGAGGTACAGAGATCATCCGCTCAGGTGGTGTCCAAATTTCAACTCGTACAGCCCCGCCCCTCTGCTACAAAATCAAATGATGTCATGAGTTGCTGTCCCCCGATCGGCTAAAATAAGGCGAATGATCGCAATGTTGGTGGTATAACTTCGGTTAGCTTTGGAGAAATTTTGAAGGAAATTAATTTGACTTGCTCCATGTTAACTATATGGCCAATTGTTCTGCTCTGGTTAGTGAGAGCGTCAGCATGGCAAATTCAAAGGGGCACTGTAAATTGGAGCTCTGCCCCTCAAGTCTGGTACGATCCAAACACAAACTCTTACCGCAGAATACCAGCCAACAACCATAACCATGAAGCGAAAACCTCGAGCAGGGCGGTACCACTCCAAAACAGACCTGTTCTTAAAAGCTGGAACCCTCCTAGAGCAGTAACGTTATCTACGTCCAAACCTAGAATGAAAATACCAGCATTGGCACCACAATTCGAGAAAGATGCTAACAGAAGACGTTACATTCCTACAGTTTGGAGCTCGCCGAACCCAAGTCTTCTTCAAAGAAGACTCTATGGGCCCAAACGTAGAACCACGATCACAGCCACAGTTCTGAGACCAGCGAAGATAAATGGGAACAGGCACAATGTCTATCAATATTGGAACCATCCAAGCCAAGGCCCTCACCATAGACCTGTCCTAACCCCGAAACGAGGAGTGCAGAAGACGACCTTTCCATTTCAACTCAAGTATGGCATCAGAGAGCATGATGATGTTACCCGAAATTCTAATCACAGACCGGTCTATGGTGCCGATGACTATTCACCAAGCTGGAGCGGTCAAACAACAACTCTTTCCGATAAACGATTTCGTTTCTCCAGGAATAAAGTCAAAATAAAGACAATTTCGCCATTTGTTGGTCGGAATGGTTTTAGGAAAGCCCACAAACTTCGTAGAGACTGGATCCCTTTTAAACCCGGAACTTTTATTCCATTGTATCGCTACACAGCAATAAAGAGAAATTTCCCAATAATAATGCATACTCGCGTGGACCAGAATCCATATGAACCAAGTATCTCGCCTAAAGCACCTAGTTGGCTATTTACAATGCAACGCAATCGAATACCACGCAGCAGAAAGATGAGGAGAGTTTCAACTCGTGGGTTAATTTCCTCCTCAGAATACGGGAGGGCCACTCCAGGACTCACAATACCAGGCCTAGCAAATAACGACCCTCAACGAGAATTTGCAATGCAGCGAAATTTGGAGCTTGAGTCCAGTCAAGATCTGAACAATGCATATGAGAGCAGGGACACTGCACTTCAAAACCTGTTAGGAGAAGTTAATCTGAGTGGAAGCAACTTGATTTCTGAGAGTGCACTGAACCAGCCGGCCTCGTCGAGTTCAGGGTACAAGACATCTGCGGCAGAGAAGGAATGGAGACCGGTACCGAGAACTTCTGGAACTACGAGCTACATGAGAAAGGAAAGCAAACTAAATGATCCAAAGCTGATCAGGTTGAGGCACATTCTTCGGAATATGAAAAAGCGGAGTCTTAATCCAACGGAAGCCGACAGCAATGATGACTTATTAAGTAAATATGCATTGGGAAGAACAGGAGTATTGTACCACTCAAATGATGCGCGTCTTCTCGATAAACGCAAGGCCAATGACGAGAAAGAAAAGAGATCTTCAATGCGTAAAGCAAAGGGAAGATGGAACTGGGGAATTCTTAATGAATTTGCACCTAACGTCAGGCTGGCATCTATGATTTTATTAAAGCAAAAAAGGCAAGACATGCGCAAAAGGGCACTTCAGCAGTCACATGATCCTGATCGAAACTCGTCTGCAAAAATCGTAAAGGGGAGGTCAACTAGTCCTACGAAAGTTGAAAGCGCACCAGCCGTTTTGAAAAAGGAGAAGGAGAAGTCACCTTTGTTATCATCAGAAACTGTTTCGTCAAATGTGCGTCATGTGCCTCATCCTAGCAAACGAAAGAAAAATAAACACAAACATGCTCGAAATTTCATCAACGTAAACGGGGGTGGAATGTACTTCAATACAAGAAAAGGTTACCTAAACCGCCAGTTCTCACCTCTTCAAGACAATGCTGCAACAGAAAGATACGAGCCATTCTTCAATACTAGAGGGCCGTTTCAAGTCTCTCAAATGGCCATGGCGGATCGTATGCGTGCGATGCGAACACATGGTTTATTCCATTCCTTAGGCAATATTAACCCACAGGTTTTTTTTCATAGGCCTTCTCGGTTTCCATTAATTCCTACGTCTCAGCGGTTTATGGCGATGCAACGATATGGATCATCTGTAGGAAACTTTCCATCTGAGTACAAGATGCCAGTTTTTCCACCGACCCATAATAGTTTTAGCATTCCCTGGAACATGGGAGTGGCAAACAGGATGACAGAGACACAAGAAGCAGAGAATGAAGAATTTGAAAGAGCAACTCCACAAGATTCTTCCGACCAAGCTTCAATACCACAAACCAACGAAGGATTCAAAACTTCAATCTCCTCACTAGTAGGCAGGGGCAGCAACGCTGAAATCTTTCATAGCCCGACGACAGCGGAAGAATCCTCTCAGATCATCAAAATTGGGAACAATGGGACGTTTGAAGGGCAGCCAATAGTTAACGCAGAAAGCTTCGATGCCAATAGTCAAGGCCTTGACGAAAAGGCGACGAATCTGCAGTTAGCAGGAATGCAAGTAACGGATCAGTCAGCCACCATGCCAAACAAGTGGTACTCTCTGCGCAATGGCAAAGTCTCATTCATGTCTGATCCCCGAACGTACACTACTCAATGGCCATCTCGTCTCCCAGGACTAGATTTGGCCACTAATTCTAATGACCTTCAGTCAAGGGATGACTTTTCAGCCATACGTACTCCTGGAATTTTTAACCCCTTTTTTCAGAAAAATTATCAAAATCATCGTTCTCCTCCCTCGGAAGACAATGTCTTCCATGAGGCGTACGTGGGAGGGAAAGAATTTATCCGGGAACGCGAGACACCGCTGGCGGAACCGTCTGTGACCCAACTTTTTAATTTAAATGGCACATCGGATCAGGAATATATTCCAACTCAAGCTCCATATTCTACTTTCCCGTTCTGGAATTTTTTTTCCAAAAATTTTCCGATCCACGATAGTAGACGAGTTCAAAGGAAGCGTGAGGTTCGTGGTAAGAGACATGCCCACAAACACCAAAGCATAAATAAAATGTTTAATGGGTCATTCTCATATGGGAGAAAGTCAAGCTTTCAAGTTTCAAACACAAACGAAAAGAAAAGCTCGACAAAGAAAGCAAGAGGCACACGTTTTCGTTCGAACGGGACAGAATTACGCAAAAAGAAAGCAGTTTCTGGTGAGTATTCCTCAAAAACGAAATACAGTTGAACCTCTCCCCAAAGGCCACTTTGAAGACAGAAGAAAATGGCCTTTGGGGAAATGTAGCCGGTATGGGGAGGTAGGGAAGTAATGTTTGGACAGTCCGCCAAAACCGAAAAAACTGGAGGTTGTGGCGAGATAGCCATTGTAGAGAGGTGGCCGTTATTATAGGTTCGGCTGTACAGGGAACTACGAGATCATCACGAAGTTTCCTTAATACGAAGCGTTTTTCCATACATTTTCTAAAGTCGTTCTCATCCTCTCCTTTCTTTTTTCCAGTCGCTAACAAACCAAGAACGAAAATTATCTATCCCGTTGGGGATCCTATGAAAGATATTATAAGCAAAGGATATTCAGAGGCGCGTGGATTGTATGGTGCAGGCATTTCATCGCAGGTTGCACCATGGCCATTAACATATACTCCCGTCACACCACAGCCACTTTCATCGGGGGTTCCACCGTGGCCCTTAACATTTACTCCCGTAGCACCACAGCTACTTTTCCGACGCTTTCCTTTGCTCGCTTTTCCAAAGGGCTCACCCCAATCGCTGATGGAACTCTCCCAAAAGGTAGATCAGTTTCCAAACCAAGACTTAGTTTCAGCCACTGGAAACATTCCATATGATATGAGCCAACCGGCTACTGACACAAGCAATGTTCCACCGGGCTCATCATGGCAAGATAAACGAAATGAGCCAAACAGCGTTAGTGCAACTTTGAATCTTTTTTCCAGTCAAGAGCCTTTTGGATCCTCAGAGAAACCTTCAGTGAAGATGCTAAGAGATGAACGGAATGAGGAAAATGAAACCGACCAGAAAGGATCTTCGTCTTCAAGTTATTCATTAAACGCGAATGGCTTCCCAGAAATATCACAACCGTCTATACCTGGGTTTGCAAGCCAAAGCTACTCGGAATCTCCGGCAGAAACTGCACAGGCCATACCAGAAAACGAGCAGTTCGGAAAAGGCGATCATGGTTTACCGGATGAAGAAGAATCGGAGGCGGAAGCGGAAAAATTCACTGATGATGGGGAACGAAATGAGGATGAAGAAAGCGACTCAAATTTCACTCCAGGATTAGTTGACGGCTTGGATACCATGCAGACAGGTTTACTGAAACAACAGTTTGATAGCACTCCTTCTTTTAAAGGGCGAGTAATGGATATATTTCA
Source organism: Stylophora pistillata (assembly GCF_964205215.1). NCBI lineage: Eukaryota > Metazoa > Cnidaria > Anthozoa > Scleractinia > Pocilloporidae > Stylophora > Stylophora pistillata. The sequence goes on from NC_142520.1 coordinate 25,592,922, forward strand.
TACATTTGGGTCTCCTCAGTGGGGAAGGAGACCACCTTCTCTGGAATCACTCTGGCGTCGAAGAGCTAATTTACGGCAAAATGCTATGGCGCCTCAGAAAGCACTTTTACAAGCACGGGCCACATTTAGCACTAAACAAGATGTACAACAAAATGTTCCTGGGAGTGTTCAAGGAAATGTTTTAGGTCTGTCAGTCTCAGAGGGAAACAGGCATATGCTTAGTTTACCTAATCTATCTTTAGACTCCATCGAAAAAGCAATCGACTCAGCAGATAGGGAACAATCGACAACTGATGGAAAAACTGGTTCAGGCCATAGTTATGGTTCACGAAGGATGGGCAAGGCAGAAGAGATTTTAACAGATGACAATACAAGTGATTATGGTTCTCCTGCCAAATCAAATCCATCAAAGACAAAAATACACGATATTCACATGAGACATGGGAAATACGTGCACAGTTTAGACTGGAAATCGCCACTACTGGGTCCTTCACAGGCACCATTCGATTTCAATTGGAAACTTGAAAGAGCCCTTACAAAATGGAAAGATCCAGCCGATTCAGGACCAGACGTAGCTAGCATGGGAGAGAATTTGGCAGATGATACATCCCAAAAAGTCTTTCTGAAACTGAAAGGTTCAAATGATAACGCCGATGTTGTTCCTGGCTACACATTTGATACCCAAGGACAACGCTCAGGACCACTCTTTCTGCCTAACCCACCTCCAGAACTTGCTAATGACAGCAATGCAGAAACAGTACTGATGGTACCACAGCTAGGAAACAGGGTAAAAGAGGAGCCAGAGTCAACGAACTCTGGTGCAAAATAGCATACCATCAGTGATAAAATGAGTGGGGAGAAATCATTCAGGGGGTAAAGAAAGAATGCTAAAGATTTATCACTGTGTCTTTCAGGCCTAGAAATTTTAGCCATAAGGTTTGGTTAACCTCAAATATACGTTCTTAATATTCCACAGCTGAAAAGCCCTAACTTGTGGACACCCATCGAGCTACATAGAATATTTTTTAACTTCGTTGCTTTGAGCAGCTTCCTACTAAGGTTCTGTTAGCGCAACAATAGTAGTACAGTGCAGAAAATAAAGAGTTTAGATTACAACTTCAAACTTAGTCATTCATGACCTCGAAGTGACTTTTTAGATGTAGAATTCATACGAGGAAAGCCTTAGCCATTCAAACGCAACTCTGAGAATGTTAAGGTTTAATGATCACGATTTACTGGTGTTGAAAAGACTTTGATGAGCGGAAGGTGTTCAAGAACTTGTAATAGCAAAGACAGTTTACATAATAACTTTTGTTGTTCAGGCGCGTAGCGTCCTCTACGCATATACGCACGTGCGTACTTGAAGTGACCAGAAAATTTTGAAAACAATATTGTTTGCGCCAAGTTTGCTCAAAATAAGGGCAAGACGCTTTGTTCTTTGCTTGTATTCACACAACTATTTCAAACAAGAAATAAAGAACGCAGTATTTTTCTCAGTTTACTTAGGTTTCTAGATCAGATGTACTTGTGCGTACTTGAAAAAATGACCACGCTATGCGCCTGTTGTAGCCGCATAACGTATGCGACCTGGTGAAACTTTGTTGAATAATCTTGTCCGAAACTAGTAGTCATTGTATGGCTCAGTAATAGAGTGTTCTAGAGAAGCGTTCTAAAGCCTCTCGAGATTATTTCATGATTAGAACCGTTCCGTAGGATCTCGATAGTAGTTTAGTTTATTTTTGGTGTGTCGTCCGACCAATTAGAGTCCAACAGATCAACAAGGATAGCTCAGCCGGATCATGTAATTTCGTAGATTTGGTAGAATTCGGAGATATTCTTTACGTAGTTGGTTATGGAAGTCGGGAAGAGGTTGTCAAATGATCGTTGATTGCGAATCATTGATTGAAGATCCTTGGTTTGAACTAAGGATAAAATCACGTTAAAATATTCATTACAAACCTAGAAGTAAATTCTAAATCACGATTGATCATACCTACTCGTTCGGCTCAATTATTTGTTAATTATATAAAAAGTATCTTACTTTGGTCTCCTATTGCTTGTTTGTTCAGTAGTAGAGTAAAATAGAGGTAGCGTAGGTTTTCAGTGTCAAAGGTCTAAGTATTCTATTAAAGGGTAGTCTATATCTCCTACGTGCACACTCGAATTTCACAAGGCTATGATTGCACGAATATGTGAGAATGGGCATCATCGCATTAATGCTGAAGCCTCTATGATAATTAACTAATTTGATTAGTCGAACGCTTTACGTTCCCAGAAGTCAAAAGCAGTTTTCCCTCAGTTTCCACCATTTGTAAGACTATGAGTGAGAAATACGCTCATTGATGAAGGTACAACTTACAATTACAGTTTTGTACATTTTTTCCTGTAGCTTTGTAGAGGACTTTATGATTTGAAATTTTAAATAGCTGTTACCTAATTGTAGTTGTGACAGCAATACAATCGTCGTCATTTCTCGCACGACGACATAAACAAAATGGAAACAGCGAAAGATTAAAAATTCGAGTATCTTCACTCTACTAGAGGCTCATCTGACTGGGATTTATGATGGTTTCCACAGCATGAAGTGGTTAGCAATTTTGTCACTCCTCTCGAATGGGCACCCTACTTGCTGGCGGTAGTTTCTGTTTTCATGGAAGATTTGGGACGAGTGATAAAGCGAGGGGAAGAAGAGAGAGGGAAAAGGGGTCTTTCCTGGTTTTCCTCCTCTCACCCCTCCCCCCGAGACTGATTTATTTGATCCTGGCTTGAGCAAGAAATTGCTCAGGAATACAACGCATTGACCAGACCGGGCCTTGAGATCCAAGTCGTTGGTCCCAAGTTCAGAGCGCTAGTCATCAGGTCACAACCTTTTCCATTAAAAGAAAAAAAACGATCTTTCTTTCTTTTTAAGTAGCAGCGTAACTGTCACTTGACTGCCATCTAAACTCAAGCGCTGACAAGAGTATTCGAAGTTAACTCTCTAACGGACTCGTTCCTTTGGCAGGAAGCTTTATGAAGCTTTAAAACCAATACTGTCAAAGTGCACTATGCGATAATAACATATCATCAAAAGATATTTTCGTAAAATCCGCATCCAACCGTAGAAACTTGGTGAAGTGCTTTGCATTTTGAAAGCGAGGTAGCTGTTGTTGAAAATGCATTTTTAATGCCTTAGTTAAAATGTATTGGAATCCACCGGACAGGGGCCTCATTTGAAATCTACGCTTACAGAGAATACCCAGTTCTCCGCCTATACTAAAACAAAGTTAATCGATCTTTAATCGTATAAACACCAGCTTTAGGCTCTACCATGAAAACAGACTGTAAAGAGACAACAAAACGTTTAAACAAAAAATGCAAACTTATTATTCAGGATTACGGTACACGCTCAACTACAGTTGCACAGACAAAAATATTAAATTACACCCACCCTAAAATCATGCTGAAATGGAATCGTTCGAGGAAAAGTGTTGAGGAAAGTTCACACCCAAACACTTGCTTAATTACTTATCAGTTTCTCCGAGACACACTTACTGGTCGGTATGTCACCAAAAACGATTTTTTTAACGTTTTTTTTACTTACAAAACGTTAGAACTGCGACTGCGAGTATGTCCAGCTTTATGTTTTCCTCTGTTTTTTGTTCCAACCGCTAGTGACACCAAATGATGATGAAGTGGGTCTCCTCCTCTAAGGACTGCATCATCTGTATATTTAACATGCATGTTGAACGTAGATGCGAGTCCTCAGTTTAAGCAACAACTCAGGTAAATGTACAATGAAAGCACTAAACCTCTTGTTTTAGCATTGCAAGATGGCAAACTAAGAAGCAGCTCACCTAAGAATTTATACAAAAGAATCTCTTCAAATTTATAATTATAAAAGATATTTTACTTATTTTACAGGCTGTTGAAACTATCAGCTAGTCAGGACATCTCTGGCAAATAAACCGGCTTCTTGAGTAACAGGGGTGGGCAACACGCTTCCAAAATGTGCGAAACACGACAAGATATTTTTTTGTGTCCTCTCCCTCCCATTGATTGATCACGCGATGTAGTTTTTGGTACCTATAGTCAGGAGAGTGTGCATATAAAAGGGGGACAAATGACCGAACAGTATTATGGTCGCTATCGTCATACTGACCATCCCTATCTGCTCTGTGATGTCTGTGACGAGACCCTTTGTGTCTTCTTACCGCTATTCTTTGGTTTTGTCTGGCAACTTTTCTTGCCGCCTTAAGCAGAGCGCTAGCAAGAGCCTTTCCGACCGTATTTACAGAATACTCATTTTTACTACTGCGGGACCTTGAAGGCCGAGGGGGTGCGTCCTGTCTTGTGACAGTGGGAACCACTTGGTATGGCGGCACTGGAGGAACAGGAGGCTGCCGTAAATTTGGTGGCGGTGGTGACGAAGATGGGGGAACTGCAGGAGCAGGAGCAGGAGCAGGAGCAGGAGCAGGAGCAGGGTTAGGGACCGGCCTCGTATTAGGTTGGGCCTGTGACAGTGCCTGCGATAACGCTTGCACCAATTTATCATTACTGATTGGTTGAATACCTTGCTGCATGTTTTGTGCTAAGGCTTGTACAAGGGCAGCTGTTAAAAGGTCTGGCGGCTGGTTGCGTGCCTGAGCTTGAGTTGCAGCGAGAGCCAGGGCAGATGCAAGAGCATTCGGTTGAGACTGGGTCATGGAAGAGCGAATGGCATTAGCAAACATCCCGGTTATGCCACTATACAGAAGGGGATCATACCCTGTTTGGCCAATAGAGGACATGACATTAGGGAACTGTTGGATACCGGGTAACGCAAGAGGGGAAGGTAACAAGAGTGAAGAGGGATATTGTAATTGTTGGCCCAGTGATGAGGCGTAAGAAGGCAACGGTGAACCTATTGACTGCATTAATGGGGACTGGAAAGTGCTCATGCCTAGTGGGTACAAAGGCCCTCCCTGTGGCATAAGCCTGTTGCCATAGAGGAGGGAAGAAATTGGACTTAAAGAAGATAGTCCCATACCAGGGTTAGACATAAAGATGTTGTTTAGTCCTCCAACTGGAGCTGCAGGTGCTGACGAGGACACCGTTACTGCTGCCGGCGGTGATGCGGCTATAGTCACTTGTCCAGGTGGAGCAGCAAAATTTTGTGAGGAGGGTGCAGCAATAACAGTTCGAGGTGGTGAAGCTTCAGCCAAGTACATTGCAGAGGCGTAGCTAGGGGCTGGAGGTGACTGTATCATTGGTTGCTGATACATTACAGGAGCTGGCGATGGTGCAGCAATCATTAGGGGAGCTGGAACTGGAGCTGGTTGAGTCTGTGGGGGAGATGCAATGACGTATTGCGGTGGTGGAGCTGGAGCTGGCGGTTGAGGTGCAATAATATATTGTGGCTGTGGCGGAGGTGACGGCGAAGGAGAGGGTGCAAAGGCATACTGAGGTTGAGATTGTGCTTGAACAGGCTGTGCCATAACTATTTGAGGTTGCTGACCGTCTGATGACACTTCCGTGGCGGCTGGCATTTGCGCAAAGATTATTTGAGGAGTTGGCTGTGAAGTAGATTCTTCAGGGGAAGGCAAGGTTGGAGGGTAAATCACGCGTGGTGTCGGTGACATTGGAACACTTTCATGCTGTTCAGCCTCAGCAGTTTCGCCGTTTTCTCCAATCTCCAAGTTTAGATTAATGTTGGCAGGAACGGGTGGTGTCCCTCTTTTAAGTAAAGGGTTTTCAGACTGGATGTCTATGATTTGTGGCCGTGGTGGGGGTGGGGTAGGTGGTGGAGCCGGTAGAGTGGTTGGTAGCGTGGTTGGTGGGGTTGTTATCAATGGGGTTGTTATGGGAGGTAAGGTAGTTGGAGTTGTTAGTGGTGTTGTGGGTATTGTCGAGGGTGTTGTAGGCGTTGTTGGTGTCGTGGGCGTCGTGGGTGTAGTGGTAGGTGTCGTCTTGGCGGTTGGTGCCGCAGTAGCAGCTTCCTCGTCCAGTTTAAACGCCTCATCTTTACTGTTTATTGTGCTATCAGGTGGTAAAACAATGAAAGGCTCATCGTCTACCTCCGGTTCATTGTTCGATATCTGTTTTTTATATAAGTTAGGGTCGTACCAAGGATGCAGTCCTAGGAAATTTCCCCAATACGGCTTTCTTACAGATGGTATGTATGTTCTTTTCCAAGTAGAATCTATAAGCAGAAAAAAAAACTAATTACGATTACCGCTGGTTTCTGTGGCCCGAAGCGACCTGAGACATTGCCACCCAATTAAAGACCATCAGCGTCCGGCCTTTTTGACAGGTGTCCATAACTTTTCACACCCGGTTGGACAAATGCGCAGGAAGCAGTATTATCTACTTTCGCTCGAAACATATAAAAAACTGTGGCACGAAGGATTTACCATATATTGCAATACAGTCGGTATACCGTATATATTGGCCGAAGCGATTTCAATTTTCCTTATCGGCCGTATCAATGCGAATATTCTGGATATGGTGGGCTAATATGGCGCTGATTGGGTTTTCTATGTCGGTAATAGTATATCAGGAGAAACATACATCGACTGGCCTTGTGAGCAGCGCACAACGTTTAGTTTTTTTTAACGAGAAGTGATTATCGTTCTATTGCTTGACCTAGATCGATTCACATGTAACATCAACTTTTCCAAGTAAACCATATCGTCACTTGTGATTAGAAATGTAATTCAATCTTTGATTGTATGCACCTTACCTCTGGATTTTCTTGGTCTTGTTTCATCAGTGTGAATGGAAGCGATTGTATTCCTTCTGTGATTTGAAACTGTCGTAATGAAATACCCATTAATATCTTTCATGGATTTGACATTTTTATTGTCTATGGCACTTTTGACTAGCGGGTCACCATCTCTATGTGGGGCTCCTGCCCACTTGTCAGTTCTTCGTTTTAAAGTGATTGTCTTTAAGTGCGCGGTCTTCCTGTTTCGAAAAGCGCTTCCCTCATGTACCGTTACCGTGAAGATAAATAGTGAAACAGATAGCATCACAAACGCTCTTTCATAGAGGGCATATAAACGTTTCATGTTGCCCCCAGCGAGTTGTTGGCCCCTTTCCCGGTCATTTCGCCACAAATAAGGCAATCAGCATTGTGAACGATAGTCCTTGATATTTCCAATGAATAGAGAAGCAAAACATTTATCTTACAAGGATAAACATCATTGGACTGTTACTAATTTTTCCATTGGAGTCTTGTTTTACTTAGGGTACATAATTAACCAACTCTTCGTTTAAATATTTATACACGTAGCAGAAATCTAGTGTGTAGAAGACCGACAGGTTTTATCAGGTGCTAATTTACCGTATGCGGGGGGATTTTTATCCAATAATGTTTATTTCAGAAGCTATAAATGCAGCTTTTTCTTGGAAATAGGTATCCTGATAACAAATTTTGAGATCGTATTTGACTTGGAAAAAGACATGCTACCTTGTCATCGTAACTGAAAAGTTCGGGCCCTAGTTTCTCCCGACCGTAAGTTAAGGGAGGAAAAAAACTTCCCTTACAATGAATTAGGTTGAATCATTAGCTGGAGAGAGAGCAAACGCTTCTGAGCTCACCAATGGACATAAAACGCCTATTCCGTATTATTACCATACGCGAAAAGAAAAGGTTAAATCAAACGAGCCTAATTAAGCCACCCGGTGTGATATTATTGTTCAGATTTGGTATGTAAACATGCAGACAAAGAAATTATCAACTTTTTTTCCAGTCAATATTTGCATTTTGAGTTCGATTCTTGGAGACCTGGATAACACATTCATTCCCTAAAGAGATTCCCGTAGCTAAGTTTTACAGCTCCAAATTTGACTCAAGTGCACCAATTCTTACTTACATTTACAGCTCTATATTTGACTTAAATGCAGAAGTACTAAAAATAACTCTGGGTGACCAAATTGCCAAGTACCAAAACGTTCACAGAGGGCAAAAACTTAAAATTGAGGAGAAAAGTTCAAGGGGTCATTCGGTCACACCTGCTCGATCCGGACAATAAAGCGACCAGCATGGAAACGGGTGGTGCTGAATATTAAATTTCACCGCTTTTTATGTAGAAGTAACCACGTACAAGATGTTCTACTGGCCAAACTCCATTCTTTCCAATTCGTTTAAAAGGGATATGTTGAAGCGATGAGATTTGCCTTGTTTTGCGTTTTCTTACATTTGCTTCTCCTGAGTCATACGATAGCAAGGGTGGCGGAATCAGCGAGACATCAAACCCGACGATTCAAGTCGTCGCAAAGAATTCATTCCAGGTTATATAGTCATGTAAAGAATCGAATTAACAAGAATAACCAGCATGGTACGTAAGACGATTTAAATGTTAACCACTATACATCCTTCCTTCAAGTGGAGTTGTGTGTTTTGTGACATCATGAGCTGTCGAGAATATTTTTATTGTTTTTTAACTTTAAAATAAATAAACCCTTGTATTAAAATACAGCTCACTCTTGACAAGTGTATGAATTCCGCTAGGCAGCGATCTCAACACGAGCTTTCTATTTTCCTTCTCCAGCTGGGGCGTGCCTTTATAAACATGACTTTTCAAACTGGATAGGAATAATTTCCACTAATTATCGAAGAGTTTCTCCATTTAAATTGTTGACGATCCCGTTACACTAACAATATCTTTTGATGCTTTGGTGGAAAAAGAAGAGCTTCTTTTCTTATTCCGATACAAAAAGAGCCGTTATCATCCTTTCCTTATTAATTCGTTTTGGTCCCAAACGACCGTTAAAAATAAGTTTTAAACACGTAAAACTTTACTAAACTTTTCCCTACTTATTTATTTAAAAGTTCACTTTTAAGGCAGCAGTGTTAGTCACATGTTTTTAAGATGGACTTATCATACATGGCTTACTGAAAGCCGACTGACCTTTTTTCATTTGCCTTTACAGGGCCAGCAAGTCTACCTATTAATGTGAGGCATAAACATATTTTTTATTCGAAATTCAAGCACCGTAAAAAGCTCTTAAATGCTAAAGGTTCCCCAAAAGAAGTCATCATCAGGGTGAATGGACAAAATGTTTACTCCAGCAAAGCGCAAGGATCAAACTTCTCCATCAACACCAGCGCACCAATGACTCCCCCGCCTCCCTCTACTCAAACACATAATATCAACCTCCACATTAACCTTACTAGGCCAGTAAATCCCTCAGAAAGACAAAGTAACCAGCCCATTATTATAGCTCCCCTACCAAAGCCACAGCCTGTTGTAGCCATTGTTCCTCAGATGGCATCACAACCTGCGCCAGTGCAAGCTCAACCCGTGGTGGTCCCTCAAGTGCAACCTCAGGTACAACCAGTTCCAACAGCTGCACCAGCACCGCCTGAAAAGAAAGGCCAATCAAGTCTCAGAAAAATATTACTTACAGCTGCTCTATTGAAAACTCTTTCGGGATCTGACTCATCTGAAAGCGCAACACAAGGCTTTCCATCATTGATGCAGAACCTACTTGCACCCAATAGCTACCCTCCCAACTCACTGCTCCCGGGTACTCCAGGTGTTGCTGCTTTTCCATCAATGGGATATCCCCATCTGGGCTATCCTCAGGTTGCGTCTCAGCCCGTAGGAAATCCCTCCCTTGGATATCCTCAGGCTAACCTCCCAGTACTAGGATTCCCAGCACAAGCTGTTCCCCAAACAGGATCACAATCCTTGGGATATCCAGCAACGGCAGGCGTGCCGGGAGGCGTTAACGTGGCAAAACCTGGCGTTGTGGGATATCCAGCCGCGGGGAATACAGGCGTGGGATATCCTGCCGTTGGGAACCAAAATATGGGATACCCCTCCATCGGCAACCCAAACATAGGAAATCCTGCTGTAGGGAACCCATATTTGGGATACCCAGCTGGGGGTTACCTTCAAGGAGGTGTAAACCAGAACGTGAGATATCCTGCTACAAATAACAGATATTTAGACGCTAGTAAGCAAAGCAGTAGAGATCCTATTGGCGGAAATCAAAACCTGGGTTACCCAGGAGGAGCGAATCACAACGTAGAGAATCCTACGGGTACAACCCAGAACTTGGGTTTTCCTGCTGCTGGGAGCCAAAGCATGGATGCTGTAGAAACGATACCAAACTTTCTGAGTGGGCTTGCTCCAGCCCCTTCTGCAAGTCCTCTTGAGGTTAACAATCCACCATTACCTGGTCCATCACCTAGTGTACAACCTAATGCCCCACCCGTCCTTGTGCCTGCCCCAGTACCTTCTAATAACCTATTGCCCGCGAATACGTCACCTGTTGGTACCCCTGGTGGGGACCCTAACCTTGCTCAAGGCCTGGGTCAGACTGCTACTTCCATGACGCCCGTCGTGCAGCCTAACGTAGGAGTAGCAGGGACACCTGGAGTGGTGACAGGTCTCACTCCAGCTCAAGGACAGGGCACTGGCACAGTTCTACCTGCAACAACATCAGCAGGTGTTCCAGGATTTGATCCGAGTTTGTGTTGGTGTGGCTGTGAATCGACGTGTGCTAATCCGTGTTACTTGTGTAATAGTGGCACAGACAATAGTTATAACAACATAGTAAGTCAGTACAATCCTGGGTCAGTAAACCCTTCCAATGGACGGAAGAAGTAGTCGTGCCTAATTAAAAGAGGTTTCCTTACAAGTTTCAGTAACGTTTCTACTCTTAAAGGATCAACTCGGAGGAGAAATTTCATTTTGAAGCCGAGGTAAGGAAACACTTGGATTCGGAAAATGAATTACAACCGAAAGATTTAGAGGCTTCAGAAATGCAGGGTTATTTCGTAAAGATTTTGGTATCTAGAGTTAGAGAGAGATCTTTGTTTCTTATTTTCGTATTATGCTTCATTGTCATCAAGGCAGGGGGCCGAGATGTAAAAAATAGTCAAGACCTCAACGTGAAAGTGTATTGTTAACTCTTTAACTTCCAGAGGTGATAAACATGTAACTTCTCCCTGTAATATCCTTACATTATCTAGCAAACAGGTAATGACAATACTCACATTATCAAGTAGGAGTTGTTATTTTGATCTAACACCAAATTCTCATGAACCTATTTCACTATGAAATATTTAGCAACTAGAGGGGAGATTTAACAATAAATCTTAGGAGTTAAAGAGCTAATCTCACTTACATAATTCCTTCTGTACCCGCGGTTGTCGCAATGTTTTGCTTTGCTTGATGACGCACTTGATTAGTAGCCCTTAATAAGATTCTTCCTGGGAGAAAAAGACTAAACTGGCACCAGAATTCTTCTAATGCAAGGTAGAAACAAGCAGTAGCTCACAAAACGCTGTACAGTTTTACTACAGGAGGTTTTAAAATGGTTAAGAGAATGTTTAATCAGTGTACAGTTCAACTAAGTGTATTTTGAGTGTCCCCAATCAAAGCAGACTGCACTATGGTAATTAAGAGTTAAAAGGATTGATACGAAGCTATTCACTTACTTGCTTACCTAGTCAGAAAACGAAGCGTGCCGTGGTATATGGGATTGCAAAAGGTATAAAACCAGGCGATGATGCTGGGTCGTCATTGGTACATATCTAGTTTCTTCGTTCACAGACTTTTGTGTTAGATAATCGTTGGGCACAGGGAAAAATACTAAACAATTTGTATTAAAACGGCTTTTGTATGTGACATTCATGATGTTCTTTGATATCTGTCTTAGTAAATTCTGTTCAAACAGTTATCGCCAGTAATAAAGACCAAAGTTTCGACAACTTGAGCTGCGACGGTTACCGACGTCGATGATGACTTTCCTTCCAGTTTTCGAAACGTCAATCACTGTTACCGAATTAGTCCCCTTAAGAACTAATTTGGATGTATCAACAAAGTTGAAATGCTAAATTGGCCACCGTAACGATTACAAAAGCTGGCGTTTCGAGCGTTAGCCCTTCGTCAGAGCGAATAGAGGAATTGTCGGTTGTGTGTGCTTTTAAAGGCCGAAAATGGAGCTTCGTTATTGGTGGGAATAACGTAGCTCCATTTTCTGCCTTTAAAAGCACACGCAACCCACAATTCCTCTATTCGCTCCGACGAAGGCTAACGCTCGAAACGTCAGCTTTTGTAATCGTTACGGTGGCAAAGTTACCATTTCAACTTTGTTGATATATCCAAATTATTTCGTTACTCCCACCGACGCAGCCTCAAACAGTTTCTTTCGAAACTATCAGCCTTTATCCCTTAAGAACTAGCCTTGCCCTGAAGATCATATGATGCGGTCGACTGTTGCTCCTTACTAAGTTTAAAATGCATTGCGTGAGAGCACTCGAACCTGCAAGATTCTTATCATCCGCCGAATATAGTTCATAAAGCTCGCCAGGACAGAAGCTTCTCGTTCACTTTTGAAATCCTATTAAAGATCTTTTTTTTATGTATCATTGATTACTTTCAATGCTTGCGAACGGTTTCTTTTACCTGACTTGAAGAGCTTTCAAAATGGCAGTCAGTAACGTGTTTTGTAAAGACATCAGATCTATCCTTTAAGCAAAGGCCTTAATTTAAAATTCTTGCCACACAAGTAACACAGGGTATTTTACATGGCAATAAAGCAGTTTTAGAAGAAGTCAAATGCCAGGACGAGTTGACTGCATAAGGGGAAAGGACTAATTCGTGGGTAATCTCATGCAGAAGGATTCACATCATTTGAATGGCTCCTGATTCGTATTCATCGATTTCTTTTAATTTCCTCTTTACTTCGTTCAACAAATGAGCATTCATTGAAGCGCTTGTATCGATCAAACGGCAATTTAATTGTATTGCCCTCGTTGCTTTCATGACCACAAGAGTGAAGGTTCAAAACCAATGGAATTTTTGGCTTAGGAAGCTTCTATCACGATCGTTTTATGTCTTAAAGGACCCCGGCCTCAATCCAACAGTTTAAGTTGCAATCTCCACTTAATGAGTCCTGTAAGAAAAGGAAGATAACTTGTAGGTAGTCAAACTCTTCTTTCCATAGATAAACAAGATGAAAAAAAAGTCGCTCGTGAACAATGCAAAACCAGTTTTGTCACCTGGTGTTTATAAATATTTGATTCATGGCGTTCGAGTTAAACACGGGCATTTCTTTACTTGTTGTAGGTAATAAAACATGGAAAGAAAGAGGGTTTGTGACCGATAACTCATAGTATGAAAGTCAAGGGAGAGTTCCTTCTGGTATGGCAAATTCTGTGTGTATATTGGGAGACTACTCTGGCAGTATATCATAGAAAAAGTGGTCAAGTGTCACGAGCAGCGTCTGAGGTGAAGGATAGAAGATACAAATTAAACAATTACTTTCGCCAAAGGAAGATAAATGGTAAGTGTTGTCGGAAATGTAAAATGATCGATGTTCTTTGGGTGAGTTTAAGGGTAATGGGCGTGGGTTAAAGATCTGCATAAGATAAGGATGACTTCACACTTAGTATGAAGAAACTTAATCTTCGTATCCGTTACTTGACAAATCAAATTAAACCATGAAGCATGAGATTCTGTTGGTAGAGACCCTATTTATTACATAAAAACAATTTAAGGAGGAAAAAAGGGGTGACTGATTGAAGTTAGAGTCGACTGTGTCAAGTACGATATTCATCCTGACATATCTGGTGTTTCGCGTAAATTTGGTTATGGTTGTTGTGACAACAAGCCGTCACCGAAAAGTGAAAACAGATCGCACGAAAACGCCGTTTGTATGAATTTTTGAGAATGTTTTGACTATCTGGTAGATTAGTTGCCCTGAGTCAAAAAAGTTCTGGTTTTTCTTTTGATGAGATGCTAGCTGTCAATATCAATAACCGAAGCAATGTTTCCTGGAAACGTTTGCAAGTTCAATTCATTTCGTCCTTTTGCAGCGACATGATAACTGAAATCTGCTGCAACGCATGCTGTTACAATGCACTTTTACATCACTTGATATCAACACACTCGACCTTTAATCCTCGAAGATACAATCATATGAATTAGGAGCTTGTACATGATGAAACTAGCAGTTAAGGATAATATTAAAAATTGAAGTACATCACTTACTTATTCTTTCACAGAATCTATATGTTAAGTTAGTTAAAAGTCAAAGAGAATATTAAGGGATTAAATTGCTGTACTTGGCAACAATTTAACCACCATCTGGAGACTGCAGGCATTAGGAAATATAGTCTAATAGTATGGTATCTAACCTTTTAGCGAAATGATATAAATCGCGATGTAACTTGCTTACAAAGTTTACATGAAAGCACTACGCACATTATTATGAGATTCCAAAGAGTTACCTTGGAGTTAGGAAATTGCCTTCAATTTTGATAAACATGCGACTAAGAACGCGAGTGCAGGTAACCAATCGTTGCTGCTCTGGTTATCATATTAAAAACTAATCATAATTTGAATAAAAAAGCCCCTTTTTTGTAGCCCCTAGAAGCTCAAATAGATTGCAATGAGATTTAAAAGAGGAGCAGGAATTTTTTTGCCCGGAACAATCGACTAGGTTGCTAAGAAATGATATGACAGTTGTAAAGGAAAAAGTTCAAAGCGGGGTCGGTGTTATGATTAACTGTATAATGCTTAGAGGCAGAGTTAAAAATCATTTGGATTTCGAAGATTTTTTCTTTTCTTCAAATAACCAGCATTCATAATCTTTTCAAGTCCTCACCAAATTTGCTTCAGCTTTATGAAACATCACTCAAAGTGATTCAAAACCTATATCAAATGTCAATTAATAAATCAAAAACAACTAAATTAATAGACATATTGATGTTAATATATTTCTGCCCTACTGAAAACAGTTGGAACTTTGGTTCAGAGAAAAAATCTGGAAAATGTAAGGGTAAGATGAAATTAAGACTAAAATCGCACAATTGAATAAAAATCTCGCTTTCTGTTTGGTTAACGAAGCGAGGTATTTAGCATAGAATTGCAAGTCGAAAACGAAGCTTGGTTGATCTTGTTTCGAACCTCTTGTTTCGCTCTCAGGATAAAAACAAACTATACCATTGCTGTTTCTCTTTTTCTTATTTTTATTTAATTAAGCGGTCAAGGAAAATTCATTATCTGGCTCGTTATTCTTGGTGAACGAACTTAAAAATCGATATGGCACGATTCGCGTAGCGATGAATGTGATATACGTTTTCGCATGAAATTTAACGAGGAATTCCTTGGTCAGCTAATGAATTTTCCTATAGACTTATATGTTTCAGATCAACATTTTACACTGAAAAGATAAAGTGAAGGTGAAAGAGTTCTAACTCAGGCACTTCTGTTCTAGGCTCTCTTCAACGTTCACTTAATCATCTAGGAAATATCAAGCGATCTTTCATCGGGCGTAAGATACATATCAAGGGTGCGCCAAAAGGTGTTATCGTGACCATAAATGGGCAAAGAGTTGACCCAAATACTGGCAGTACAGTATTACCTATACAGCCACCACAGCCAGTTCCCCAGCCAGTACCACAACCAGGTCGGAATGTTCCCATTAATGTTCATGTTCACGTCAACAAAAAATACGATGCCAACGTTATTGGTCAAAGAAAGCAGCCTATTATAATCACTGCGCCCAATCCTTATCGAGCTGTGAGACCAATTGTGATTCCGATGCCAGCGCAAATACCGGCTCCACAGCCACTTATATTGCCTGCTCCATTGCCTCCTCCTCCACCCCCAGCTGTCCTTCCAGCGCCTATTCCATTACCTTTACCAGCACCTCTACCACCACCAGTTACCATTCCAGTTCCAGCTCCAGCACCACCTCCAGATAAAGAAGACTTAGCTGAAATCCTTCAAACAGCTGCATTGCTTAACACCCTCAACAAAAAAGAGGAAAGTCGTCCAAAAGTTATACCAGTTGTTCAGCCAGTAATTACGCCGATGGCTTATCAGCCTGGCAGAAATCCAGCGCAGGGATATCCGGCTGGTGGAAATCCAAATCAGGGATATCCGGCGAGTGAAAGTCCGAATCAGGGATACCCGGCGGGTGGAAATCCAAACCAGGGATATCCGGCGGGTGGAAATCCAAACCAGGGATATCCGGCGGGTGGAAATCCAAATCAGGGATATCCGGCGGGTGGAAATCCAAATCAGGGATACCCTGCTGGCGGAAACCAAAACCAGGGATATCCAGCCGGTGGGGGAAATGAAAATCAAGGATATCCGGCAGGCGTAAGCCAAAACCAAGCCACTGCAGGGAAAGCTACAGCAGGAGGTACAAATCCTCTTTCTGCACTATCTGGAATCCTGCCTTTGTTGCTTCCCTTCAATTGCCGTTGTGGGTGCGAAAGAAGGTGCCCGGATCTTTGCAACCTTTGCAAAGACGTCGACGAGGAAATAATTGACACATTAGACTGTTGCAAATCAATGCCATGTCCCTGTGTAAACGCTGGAACAGGCACACAGCCTGCAGGAGTAACTGCAGCAGGAACTGCGGTAGCTCCCGTTGGGGGCGCTGTAGTTTCTCAGCCACAGCTTGGTGCTGCGCAGCCTGCACCAGCCGCAACCGTAAACCAAATACAACCCGTGTCGATTTCAAACCCTGCTACTGCCCCAGTAATTCTCTCACAAACAGGTCAGGGGCCATCATCGCAGCCAGCTTCAGCTCCTCCTCTCCTTTTACCTCGACCTCAGCCTCCCAATGCAGCATCACAACCTGCATCAGCACCACCTCTGCCCTCTCTCGGGCAGCCAGCCTCAGCGCCTCCTCTCACCTCCCCATCTCGCTTACCTGGACCTCAGCCACCTGGCCCAGCATCGCAGCCAGCCTCAGCACCCCCAACTCTACCACTTCTTCCTCCACTACCACAAACCCCTCCTTTGTCATCTGGAACTAAATATCCTGGTACGGTATCTCAGCCGTCCGCTCAAGCTCCTCAACCTCCACCGTCTGGTTCTGCTCAAGCGCCTGCTGTGCTACCCCCACCTCCACCCAAACCAGAAATTTCTCCTCCTAAAACAACCCCATCAAAATCAGAGGGTGCGGTTTCTGTATTCCCCAGCGCTGTTGTACCACCTGAGCCAGAGATTCCAGCTCCAGGTCCTCCTGGTTCGACTGTCCCACCTACGCCCGAGATTCCAGGGAAAGGGATAAGTGCTGGAACGAACGCTGAAACACCTGGGAACGAAAGTCCTCCATCTGAATCAGTACCACCTCCCACTGATACAGGCTCTCCAGATTCTACCAATTCAGGTACTCAAGGCGAGTTAGTTGCTCCTCCTCCAGACAGCTCCGGACCCATCGAGATCCCAAAAGTTCCTGTCTTACCGGGTGAATCATCACCCATTGGTGAGTGCTACGTCTGGCAAAAATGATGAGTAAAACCGTATTTGGAATAAGCAGGAGTCTTGACCTCAATTTTGAAACCGTTTGGATGCAAAGTATCACATCTTAACAATATCCTTTTTTAAGCAAACATTCCTGACTTAACTACTTTGTTTTATTGAATTAAGATAAGGAAAAAGTCGAGTTCAACCTTGAAAAATTGCAAAAAGTAAAATGGCACAGTTGGATCTCGTGATTTACTAGCCTTTTTTGTTGATAAGTGATCGTAATGAAGTGCTCTCCAAAGTTTTAACCGTCGGATGGTTACGTCCACTATTGACTCGTTACAAAGTTTACAGCTTCTCATATTTTTACATTTGCTTTTTTGCTGATTTGTATGTATTTTAAGAATAAACACTAGCGAGAAAAACACACAACGTTTCGATGACTCCATGTCATCATTCTCAAGTGAGAAGAGAATAAAAATGAATAGTTAATTTATACCGTACGAAGGTGGCAAACGTAAAAAGTTTAAAATATTTAAAATATTTAAATAAATAATTGCGCGTGTTGAGTTCGTAAATGTAAACTATTAAATAAATAGTTTCGCGCGTATGGAATCCGATTGTTTGTTCAAAGAGGGCTTCATCTTCTTTATGAAAAGCATTTCATGAACTAAACAGTCCAGTTTCCCGGTGCACTTTTTAAGTACGTTGAAATGCTTGGTCAGGTCGCCGATGGTTTGTAGGCCGTGGTCGTTCTTTAGATGTTTGCCGATGGCCGAATTACGGTGCTCATTAATACGTTGATGTAAATGCCAGCTGGTGTACCCGACGTACTCTGCATCACACAGATCACATTTACAATTATATACAACGCATTGTTGGCTAACTATAGGAGGTTTAGGCTCACGTACTCTGAGATCTTCACAGATTTTGCGACTCTTGAACACGGGATGAAGGGTGTGATCGATTTTGTTGCTTAGATCTGATAATTGCCTTTTCACTGCGTCAGCTGACTTTTGATCTTTAAAAGGCAAAACCACTCGGTGAACAGCATTTTCGTTGACGGATAATTGAGCTTGCACTCCAGGGTTTTCCGACCTAATTGAGGTGACAAAGTGAGAGATGGTGGAATTGATGAGGTGGTCGGAATACGTGAGGTTTGTAAACATCATCTTTAGATGATCACATTCAGATTTGAAGGACTCCCATGTGGACGACAGGCGGAATGCACGATTCAACATGGTCTTAAGTAGTGATTTCTTGTACCTTTTATCGACGTGGCTCTGGTGATGAAGCAATAGGCCTGTGTTTGTTGGTTTCCGATAAACACTAGTTTCTAGTTTACAGCCTTTCTTGCCTTTCTGGAAGTGCTCAAGAAAGGCTGTAAACTAGAAACTAGTGTTTATCGGAAACCAACAAACACAGGCCTATTGCTTCATCACCAGAGCCACGTCGATAAAAGGTACAAGAAATCACTACTTAAGACCATGTTGAATCGTGCATTCCGCCTGTCGTCCACATGGGAGTCCTTCAAATCTGAATGTGATCATCTAAAGATGATGTTTACAAACCTCAAGTATCCCGACCACCTCATCAATTCCACCATCTCTCACTTTGTCACCTCAATTAGGTCGGAAAACCCTGGAGTGCAAGCTCAATTATCCGTCAACGAAAATGCTGTTCACCGAGTGGTTTTGCCTTTTAAAGATCAAAAGTCAGCTGACGCAGTGAAAAGGCAATTATCAGATCTGAGCAACAAAATCGATCACACCCTTCATCCCGTGTTCAAGAGTCGCAAAATCTGTGAAGATCTCAGAGTACGTGAGCCTAAACCTCCTATAGTTAGCCAACAATGCGTTGTATATAATTGTAAATGTGATCTGTGTGATGCAGAGTACGTCGGGTACACCAGCCGGCATTTACATCAACGTATTGATGAGCACCGTAATTCGGCCATCGGCAAACATCTAAAGAACGACCACGGCCTACAAACCATCGGCGACCTGACCAAGCATTTCAACGTACTTAAAAAGTGCACCGGGAAACTGGACTGTTTAGTTCATGAAATGCTCTTCATAAAGAAGATGAAGCCCTCTTTGAACAAACAATCGGATTTCATGCGCGCGAAACTATTTATTTAATAGTTTACATTTACGAACTCAACACGCGCAATTATTTATTTAAATATTTTAAATATTTTAAACTTTTTACGTTTGCCACCTTCGTACGGTATAAATTAACTATTCATTTTTATTCTCTTCTCACTTGAGAATGATGACATGGAGTCATCGAAACGTTGTGTGTTTTTCTCGCTGGTGTTTATTCTTAAATGTCTAACAAAATCTAATGTCATTTGTATGTATTTATGAAGGAATGCACTGTTTATGCCTATCAGTATGTGTTTGCGTAGAAAACTTTGTTTGGTGTTTCCAATATCTTTGAGTAGTTTCCGTTCTATACTTAAGTCCTGAGCATATCTCTGAAAAATAGCTCGCGTAAATTGAACTGCATTTTTCCTATTCTCATTCCCTTTAAGGTCCGGGACCACCTGTTGCAAATCCAGTACCTCCTCGTTCAGCTCCGTCTTCCACAAATCCTTCGCCTCCACTTCCGTCATTGCCACTCATGAAGACTGCATATTCGGTGCGTCCTCCAGCCCCTCAGGTATTTATCATAAAAGAAAATAGCAATCCAACGAAAGACCCAGAGGAAAGTAAAAGTGCTGAAGCGCTTAATAGTTTAAGCGAATCATTTGAAAGTGCTTTCAAAGAAGCACTTAAGTCAGAACGAAGAAAAGTAAGACCATATAGCAAGCATCCTAAAGAGCATTTTAGTGATAAACCCGAGGAAGAAGACAATTTGAATACAAAAGACAACGAAACTGAGGATCAAGAGGAAGAGGAGGACGAGGAGAAGGTGCAGTCTCATGGCGGCTCTCGGAGAGATTTCACTGACAGGGAAGACACTAAACTCAAAGAGGATTTTTCTAACGATGACAAAAATGATGATGGCGGTGAAGATGAAGATAATAATAATGATGACGATGATAATAATTCTGATTCTAATACTGATGAAACAGATGACGATAATAAAAATGATGATCATAACAATGATGATCATGATAATGATGATCACAAGAATGATGACGACGATGACAATGACATTGATATCGAGGCGGACAAAGAGCCGCCATACGACTTGAATCAACCTCGTCACTCTCATTCTCTCCCACATGTCAGAGGAAATGAGCAACGATATGAGAGGAGACGCAAAATGCATCAGAAAAATAAACGAAAAAAGTATGTAAGACTTCATGATTATCATCGAAATGGACAACTGCGCAATGAAGACTCGAGAGAGAATGAACTGTCATATGATCGCTCAGTCAACGGTGTTCTCAGCCGTGATCGTGACAATGTTCAGTCTCGTTATGATAGCGATAAATACACATTACCAAAAATAGAGAAGGACAGGGAACTGTTACGAGAACATGATTCAAATTCAATCCATGTGGAAAATGTGAAAAAAAACCCATCTGAAAGTACTGAGATTTCCCGCCTTCGTCATGAAGGTGTAAGTAAGACTTTCAAGAGCCCAAAACATCGTATAAAATCATCAGAATTCCCTGAGGAAAAGTACCGTGTACTTTATAGTCATGATAGAATCAAATCTGGTCATTTGCAGGACAAAGGCTCAGACAAGGAAGAAGGCCGCCAAAAAGAGGAACATCATGATCATCACCAAAGCCATTCAAAAACTGCATTGTTGCCTGAAGATGAAATCATCGAAGAGTCAGGTTCAAGCATCGAAGAAAATAGTTTTTCAGGGGATAGTGTAAAGGTTAATTCCTTAAAGTCATTAAAGAACTTCTTAACCTCGACACACTACGACAGAGGTGTATATCATCACCTGGTAGAAGACACTCGTACCAAAGACAACAAAACTCCTATTGGCACAGTGGAGTCATTTAAACCTGGAAATCATAGAAAGTTTGATAAACAGGGCAAATCAAAACAGGAAGAGAACATTGCAGAGGATTCTAGCGACAGTTCGAGCGATGAATCTGGTCAAAATGACATCAGTGGCAATTATGAAGATACTGGCTGTTAGTCACATTTATTCACACATCGTTTGAAAAATAAGGTTTCTTACCGTAAAGTCGACAATCGTCACTTTAAATCAAAAGAAAGTTATTTTTACTTTTTATGGCTGAATTCATTTTGTCTCATTTACGTCATGGCCGGCGAAGCTTTTTTTTACTATTTAAACTGTTTAATGAACATTCAGATTCTATTACCAAAGTTTTCGATTAGGTTTGCAATTTTTCCCCGAGAGAACATTAAATACGATTATATTCAAAATTTGTGGGCTGCTGAAGGATGTTTTCTATCGACATTTCTCTTACTTTTGCGGCTTCTTGGATGGTACACTTAACAAGTGAGGAGATGGGGAAACGGCAAATTAGGGCGTGTCTAAAGGGAGGTGGAGGTCCCCAGGCAGGTGAGGCAACCTGGCCAGCTACACTACATACAATCTTACTATCCTGGAATCCCGGGTTGAGGTTTCCAGAGGATGTTGGCGCGCTTGCAAATTTAACATGAGCACGACCTTTGAGACGTTTACATAGCAAATTGTGACCCCGTCTGACAGGTTTGACTTACCCACCAGACCAGGTAACCCGCCAAGAAAATTTGAAAAAATTTTTGCAGCCCGTGGGACTGATCACAGCCTGTTTACAAACAACTCTCGGCCTATAAAGCAGTTTTTTTTATGGAAGTGTGGGTGAACTGTTTTCCTGATAAAAATGAAATAGTGACGATAAATATTTATCTACAGGTGCAGGTGTTTGGTGGATTTTCTTGCACTCGAGCCGTACTACTGGCCAATGGAATTAAAAATCTTTTGAAAAAGTTAAGAAATACACGAACAGTGTATGCGTTTTTCTACTTTCTTTGCCATTTTCTTGACCAATTACCTTTCAGCGCTACATCGTCAGTAAAAGTTTCATAGCACTTTGCAACGGTTCGCAAAAATAATTACATATTTTTTAATTGATCATATTAATTGTTTAAAAGTTCAGGAGAATGTCAGATATAGAAATTGCGCGAGTTGCACTCTTTCACCTATTTATACTTTCGTCGCTGACTTAAGAGGTACGACATATTTTACTAAGTTGTAAAAACCAGCTTAGGTATGCACTCTGCAAAAGAAGGAATAACCAACTTTTTTTGATAAAAATATTTTTATTTCCGAAGTAGGCTTCTTTACAGCTCACATGCCATTGTCGCAAATCTGTTTTGTGCTGTAACTAAAGATGAGATGAACGAATAATGAATGAAGTTATTCCTAACGTAAGGTTCTTACTTTTGATACAAAATGACCATGAAGGAAGATTACGGATCAACTCGATACAAGCCGAGAGAAATAGCTTTGAGACATTCCTATCTATAAAGAAGAATCTCTAACTGAATGTAAGATTATAATCAATAACTATCTTGCAATTATGATATGAAACACCTTATTTTTACCACGCTCTTATTAAAGATCATTCGAAGCTGGTAACAGCTGACACTAGCAAGATAATAATTTCTCTTTTTTATCATCATTTTCTTAATATTTCTATAAACAACTTTCTGATGAATTATATGATCATTTTTACTATTTTTTTCTCTTTGCCATATGTAGTATAACTTTACGTTATCAGATATTACGAAGACTGTCTTTTCTCAAAGTAGGGTTGATCAATTTACATTAACCGGGTTGCATGCACATGGTTATAGTAGAAACGAAATGAAACTTCCGCCAGTCCTTTCTTATCTGGCCTTCGGCCGAGTTCTGCGTTGAAACAAAAATCAAAGAACTCTTCCCTTCGCAGTTTTTTCTTTCCTCTTGCTCCCTTACGAAAAAATCTTTGGCATACGTTGATTATAAAACTTTTCAGTTTCTTACTAACTGTATTGCTCGACGTCGGTATAGTATGCTGTTTCCACGAAGTACAGGTGAAAATTTGAATACTTTTTTCTCTCCCCATTGCTGAGTTAAATTTGCGAGCTATCATCTGTTAGGTAGCGTCAATAGCGCGAGTGCCTTTGCTAGTTCTCTTTCTTCGTTCATTCTTTGACTTTGTCGCTGTGTCTGTGAAAGTAGCCTTCTACGTTCCGCTTGAGCTTGTTGGTAGGGTGTCGGTGTGATTACTGTAAGGGGCCTGCGAGATGAATCGTATAGGACTCTCGCCGATGGTGGAATTGTCCTTATGCTTGCGATTTGTTGCTGAATATGAAACAAAAATATGCTTTGTTATAACCGACCAGGAAATCATAAAAAATCTAGGAAACAATGTTGCAGTGTGATTACAAATATTCTCAACAAACGACGCCTTTAGTTGCTATCTCATTTGCTAATCGCTTTGGGAGTTACTGTCGTTAAGCGGATTTTCGGAAGAGGTTAATACTGAGCTACCTTACATGTTTAATCTAAATTACAAGAAAAACATACAAAAGTGTTATTTTTATCACCTTATTAGAAGCAATCGATTTAGTTATTAGGTTAGAAGCTACGACAAATTGATGAAGTTAGACCATAAAAACGTCGTGAGAGTATAAATTTTGACGCATGCCCTTTTAATGTTAAAGTCACAAAATAAGTCATTAATTATCGTTATGTAGCAAACTTACGTCAGAGAGGTTGTCCACGCATCACGAATTCCATACACATTGTCGCGTTGCAGTCAGCAAATATCGTGAGTGGATCATCAATATGATGACGATTTTTATCGTGAGTTAACAATAGTTTTATCGCCGTAATGCTGTGGCTTTCATGCCTTGTTGCAACATGTACTGTAGCAGTAATATCGATGCACTACATAATTGTTAGGAAGCACAAAAACCGCTGGGAACTCATAAAGATGTGAACGTTGTATTTGGAGGTCTGACGCAGATAAAAGTTCCTTTTTAAATACCTATGGTGGAAACTTACAAGGAAAATGCGATTGCATCATTGTTTGCATCACTTTAGATGATTTCTCAGATTTCTCATTTGTAGTCTTCTTGAAAAGATTTGAATTTTGTTTTTGAATAATTTGGTAGGAAGAAGAAATGATCTGATATTTTCACGATCGATCACCGAAAGTAATTGTCTGAAAGCTTTCAAAAAAGAGGAAAGCTAACTCCGTTGGAGGCCAATTGTCGCTCTTTCTGTTATTCATAAAGACAACACGTTTCCGTTCCGTTATGTTTGCTTCAGTACATTGTTTTATTGTCATGAAAGGAATTGTAAATATTATGGTGCCCTGGTATGGTTAATGGGAGCTTTACTTATTAACAAAACATATTAGCTTATTAGAAACTATAAACCTGTTGATGTTATTTGTTTGCATGCGCAATGATTTTCATTTTAATTCATTATCTTAAAGTAATATCCCTTCTTAAAATCAAAATTAATAAGTTTGATTAAGTTTCATTACGAAGCAAACTCTATTTACATTATTTGTACACATCAAAAATCGTCTAAAAAATAATTCTACATATCGCCCTCCTACGATCAATGTTCAGAACTCGATTTTTAAAAAAATACATAACCTTAGACCGACTCGTGGAGTTGTCATGTTACTCTTACATAGCATCGTATGTTTGCGGAAATATGCAATTTGCATATATCAAATTGTTTTGGTCTTCTTTTTGTATCATGGTTAGGGGTGACCTGATTTATAGGTATCTTTTTTTTAATTGGTAGTGGTCACAATCTTTTTGTACAGTTCAAATCGTAGTTGGTGTAGGAAAGTTGTCACGTGTGGAACGAAGTACTCTGCAGACGAAGTAATAGTGTTATTTGTTTACTTATTGTATCATCAGTGTGGGTGAGCTGTTGTTCCTGTTGCTCTTGGAGCGGGAGTGCAGCGTTGCATAATTTGTTTAAGTCCTCTGGATGGTCTACAGTCAGAATAAATCTCTTTACTCGCCAAAAAAAAATTCCTCGCGAGTATGAATCAGAAGAGAAGCAATTGAGAATCGCAAAGCGAAATTTAAATTTATCAAAACTACCAGCTAAGGCAAAGGCAAATGTTAAACGAAACTGGTGAAATTTAAAATTTGATACCAGTAAACGACCCAAAGAGCGGAAAAACGCAAGCCCGAGCTGTGGTTGGCTTTGAATTATTCATCTGATTGCCTGGGTGCTTAGGAGAATTTCCAAACCAATCAAATGCTGTGACTGTTGATGCTGGAAACTAATCCCTTCGATCCAGTACCTAGCCTGGAATTACACGTTGTTAAATGACGGCTGCCTTTCATTACGTCCCTTTCACAACTTTTTTGCTGTTTTTCCTTTGATTCGCTATAGATTTCCCCATTAATCCACGTTTTTTCTTTTTCTTTTTGCGCTTACCATACCTTAACCTGAGGATATCATTTAATACTCTTTGCAAATATTGCTGTGTGCTAGACCGAGTGTTAAGAGAAGGCAGTCTTTGGAGCTGGTAGTATAGTTGGTACGGCACTGTCTCTATATAGATAGGTCGGTTGGAAAGTCTGTTTGTTAATTGTGACTTTCTGGTTCCCACAGCAGAAAACTGTGGGTAAATCGTCTTTTGTGCCTGTGTAATCGTGTTTAGTGTTTTCATGAGCGGAAGAGAGTTCGGCTGTCCTTTACCTTGCCCTTGTAGAGGAAGTGAAAAAGGAGCTTGTACCTCTTGCCTTCCATATGCATTTTTAGTCAAAGGGCCCGCGGGAGTCTTCATCAAGCTTGTTATAAGTCGGTAATATGGAGTATAAAGAGTCTGTGAAAGTTGTTTTGGATTAACCTGGGTGGCCATGTTGGTTTGTGCTGTTGAGATCCTTACTCCAGTTTGTCCTGTCATCGTAGGATTTGTATGTGTTATAACTTCCCCTGGTTTTTTGTTAAAGGCAGCACTGGAAATTTGGGCTGTTAACGTTTGCAAGAAGTTTGTATTCTTTTCTTCTCCACGGATGTTTGCAATTTTTGTTAAGGCCTTGCTAATTGTCCTAGGATAAAAGTAATAGTAGAGCAATACCTGGGGTGGCGCTGAATATGGAGAAGATTGCAGACTGGGTGAAAGACCAACACTTGGATGATAAGCTGGAGGTTTCTTACCATAGGCTTGTGGACGTAAAGGAGGGAAAGACCGGCTTGAAGCTTGTGCGGCCACGGGCGAGACACGATTTCCCCAAGCCACCCAAGGCCAAGACTTTTGCCCATAAATCAAATGTGGCCTGAAGGGAGATATTCCTGGCTGTGCATTTCCAGTGACACCTTTCTGAGTAATTGATGAAAGAAGACCCTTTAAACTTGACTGCGTCCTTGAGGCAGGCAAAAGGAGTCTTTGCTGTAGCTTTGGAGAATATGGTGCCTTTGGATAATACTTGGCTTTATACGGATGTCCAGAGGGCAATTGCTTTTGAAAAGGTGGGACCATTTGTGGCATCTTTTTTGGCCATGCTATGGTCGTCAAACTGTTGCTCGTCGAGACATGACTGGGTTCTTCAAGCGAGGCCATCTTATATGCAAGTGATTGTTGTCGACTGGGAGCTGTCGCTGGTTGGGCCCTGGCTCCACCAGACTGAGTGTTCATGTTACTCAGAACCCGAAGGGGAGGCATGAAGTTTACTTTCTGCCTTTGGTGTAACGTTTGCTGGCTTAACGGAGATTTTTGAATCGAAACACCATAAGGAATTTGCATGCCAACTGTCTTGTTCTGCGAGAGCATGCCCTGAACGATATTCATCGGCTTTGATTGTCCAAACAGCCGTTGACCTGTCGAAAGAGCAGAGTAAAACGGCTTTTGAAGACCTCCAGGAAGTCCTTGCATCGTGCCTCCCACGGGAATGTGCCATATAATTGGTTTCTGAAGTTGTGCATTATTATTCATCCTATTCAGAGACAATTTCAACTGAGCTGTCTTTGATTCTTGTTTAGCATATTGTTTTTGGAAACCCCCGGGTAGTCCTTGGCTCGTGCCTCCAACAGGAATGTGCCATATAATTGGTTTCTGGAATTGTCCAACATTATTCATCCTATTGAGAGACATGTTGGGCTGAGTTATTTTAGATTGTTGTTTTGCAAATTGTCTAGTTAATCCTTCTTGAACATTAAAATTATTTGATATTTGAGCCTTTCCGGCGATATTTTGCACATCAGGAGCCCGTTGAGTTCCAGGTGTATTCATTTTGATCACACTAGGAGGACGATTCATATTAAATTGCTGCGTATTAACCGAAGCTTGTGATGAAAATGGTCTGACCACATTAGGCTGATGGTTGTTATTCACCCTCTGGGCAATAATTGCAGTATCCTGCCTTACTGAAGCTTGTGTTGCATATGGTGTTGACACACCAGGCAGATGGTTGTTCCACATATTAGCAGACAAGGGACTAGGCACTAGTGGTGAGCTATCTGCCGCTGGCTTTATGCTCGTGTGTAATGCAGGTTTGTAAAATGTTTGTGGTTTGCCTGGATGAGGAGATAGCGAATACCCTTGAGGTGGTCTATAGCGCATTGGCGGGTGAACATCGTTACGAGGAGGCTCTCCAACAGTCAGACTGGCCAGTATTTGTTGCAAATTACTGGCGACGTAGTCGTTTTGAGGAGGTTTTCTTTGATAAGCTGATGATATCGGATTTATACTCTGAGGTTGAGGCTTGTAAACAGCGGCCGGTCCATTCTTTCGTAGCCCATTAACAGGCGGTGTCATGATTGCTGTAGAGCCTCGTGTGGTTGAAGACTCCTCTGTCACTTTCTTTGGTTTATGTGCTGATAAAAGAAAAAATTAAATTGCGTTAAATAGGCTGTAAAGTTCGAAATTCACTTAAGGCTACAATGTACAAGGCTAGAATGTCAAGGGAGGATGGCCTAGGGGGGTGGTAGTAGTACTAGTATTTTTACGTACTGAAATAGACGCGGCAGTGTCTCATCAACACCAGTATTTCCAGACGTGGTAGCTC
Source organism: Stylophora pistillata (assembly GCF_964205215.1). Taxonomy (NCBI): domain Eukaryota; kingdom Metazoa; phylum Cnidaria; class Anthozoa; order Scleractinia; family Pocilloporidae; genus Stylophora; species Stylophora pistillata. The sequence continues at coordinate 25,621,063 of NC_142520.1, forward strand.
ACAGGGGAAAATATAGAACTCGTCAATCATTCCTCGTAGCAGACGATTTCCAAATTGATGTTTATGACGACCTGCAGATAAAAAGAGCTAACTTTAAAAATTGAGTTTAGTTAAAACTTTTTAGTTATATAAACCCGGAAACACAATAACTCCAGAGTGCAGGGAAAAACTGATGGATCAGAGACTTTACTCATGATTTATTATGTTATCCAAAAATCACATACCTATTCCGGCCTTGCCTCCCCAGTCTTGGGACAAAAAGCCTTGTCCCTTCTCCTCCTGAACCATGTCTCCATTAACATATACCTTAGAAAGAAACGCGTTCTATATCAGTGATGCATGGAGGAAACGTTACTAAATTTGGGATCACGAGAGAGTGCTTATTCTTGATATATTCTATTATTTTATTTATCTAAGGTATTTAGGAAGGCTGACCCAGTTTGGAAAAATTGTCAGACGAATCGTCACTTTTCTTTTTTATTACGACACTTACTCTTGCCCGCTGTTTCTTCGCGCTATAAGTTGCTGTAATTTGTGTCCAGACTCCTTCTCCCACCACGGCCCGCGATAGCAGACTGAATATTGTGTCATGATTTTCATTTCTGTGAAACCATCGCACTTTTCCATTTTCAATTTCAAAGTGGTACTGGCCATCTTTGTGCCTGGAGTGGCTCCCAACAGTGTCAAATATCGATTGTATTCCTTTGTTTGTGTCGAGTTTAAGCCAAGTTGATATGGTAATTCCTTCCCTAGGGATTTGACGAAAGTGCTCGCCATCCAGTAAAACATCTCCACCTGTTGTGATAACCAGATAAAAGTGAAAAGTGTTTCTCACTGCCGAAGATGGAAACTTTTGCAGTAATGGTACTAGCCTAATGTAGCATATGAGATAATTTAGTTTTAACAACTGGGTTCAAAATGTAAATTTACCAACGTAAAGAGCTTCCTAAGCTAAAGGTTCGAGCGCTAAGCCTTCGTCAGAGCGAATGGTACATAGCTTTGCAAAGATTTTAATTGGGTTAAATGGCGAATTAGTGAAAATTTCCTTCATTGTATTTCATTCTCATTTCTTTATCGTTTATGGATTTTTTTAATGACGTAATCCCATAACAGGGTCAATGTGTAACTTTCGAAGTTGAAAATGAAATCGATGTATGATTTTGCACTTTGAACGTAATAATATAAACAATGATTACTGAGTAGATCAACATAAAAACTCGAAAACAAAAAATTAATAAAGAAAAGAAAAGCTGAGAGAGAAAATAGGGATCACAATGGAAAACTTCTTCTAGCTGCAATCTGTTTGCTGCATCATAATTCCATATGGCAACATGGAAATGGTAGCAACGGTGATGAAGAGAAAGACTAAAAGAGATGAAGCACACTTGAAGTCTTCATCACGTACCTAGTAAGTTTGCTGCGTTACCACATTTCCCACCATGAGGTACGATTTGTGCCCCGTTGGCGAGGAAACCTCTGTTTTCACTTCCTGAATCATCTAACAATGCACTCTGGGTATACTTGTCAAAACTCAGATGGACTGAGGGCGGGCAGTGGGCTGGATGTGAAAAAAAAGTTGCAGGGTGCTCAAAACTCCAGAAAACATCAAATAAAGAGCTTTAAATAATAGGGAAATATATTCTTATCAAAGCTCTTCACGATTAGTTTCCCGGAAGATTGACTTTACGAATAAAGGATTGGCGTTTGTTGATAGTGCTTTTCAACTCTTTTACAATTCTATGAATACTTGTCATTTGTTAATACTTTGGTGTTCATTGTCGTCTTGATCTAATTTTTGTAGAGCACTGCATTGGTATATCGCGGAGATCATGGTTCAAATCCTGTCCAGGCCTGAAATTTTTTCAGGCCTTATTTTCACTACAGCTGAAGTAATGGTTATCACTGCGACGATCGCTTTCATATTCAAATCAGTGACTGTAACATGAGTAGGTACTGATGATGCTCACATTCACAGTAGTCCCCAACGTATCCCAGCCGACAGACGCATTTAGATATTCCTGGTTTGCATGTTCCGCCATTCTGACACGGAGACACCAAACAGCTCCAGTCTTTGTCCAGTCGGGTTTCCACTGAAATGTACACAACAGTAAATCGTGTCAAAAACTGGCCCATAAAGCCGACTCCAATTTGCTCATTAAACTAAAAAACATTTGTACTTTTGTCATCAGTGGCGCATAGGGACATGCCAAAACTCTACACTAGGGCTTACAAAGATCGGAAGAAACTCTTGGCATTGGCTGCAGTAGGGAATTGCTAGTGTTAATTTTATGTGACAAAGTAGATTTTGCAGGGGTACCGAGAAGATGCAATTACAACACTTTGATCATATGGCCAATTGGATGGTCGAGGGGACTCAATAAAACTGTGCGTTTTGAACCCTTATTGCTTGTGTAGCTTGGGTATGGGCCCGAGATGGGTCGGAGATGCACGGTTTAATAGATGTACGACTTGTGTTTCTCGTGTGTGAGTTTCCGAAGGTTAATAAGACGTTAGTCGTGTCATTGCTTGTCTTGTTTATGTTACACTTGATGGATATTGCATCCACAATTTCCATTTTCCTCTTTTATAATGGAAATATTGTTAAGGGATAGAAACCGTAGTGTCAATATCTATCGATTTCCGTTTTTCAGCAAAACTAGAGGATGACTTGGTGTCTTTTTATTTGTCCTCTATCTCACCCCAGCATTCCAGGCCGTCTCCAACAAAACCACGCTTGCAGATGCAATGTCCTCCCACACAGTGCGCGTTGAGGTCACAATGCTGGCATTCCTCTGTTGAAACGAATAAATTCAATTCATAGATAAAATTTTCATGCAAAAAATGCGCTAAACGTATAAAGAAAGAAGAAGGGAAAACAAACAATCCCACAAAGATCTGAAAAAATAATTCAACGATGAACACCGAGAGAAGGATCTTAAAATTACAATAACAAGATGCATCGCATACATTCTTCAGTGGATTGATAAGTTATGCCTACCAAAGAAATCCATATATTTGCTACTCACCACCTCTTCCGGGAAAGAATTTAGGGGCTGAGGAGTAGGTGTAGGCTCCAATATCTTAAAAAAAACAAAACCATAAGCCGAAGGTGAGGGTAAGTCCTCAACATAAGCCTTAAAGGCACCCTCGTAAGCTTTATGCTGGACTGCCTAAACCCCATTAAGTCCGACATCCAATTAGTATTTCGTCCTGCTTGCTACCATACAGTTTCTTGTAAATTAGCCATTACCATAACATACTCTAATTGATAGGCTTTTCTCTTCTCAAAACCGATTGTAAGATAACGTAGAAGAATCTTGAGGAGAAGTACAAGTCAACCATTTCTGGGGGTTAAAGCGTTAGGAGCAATATGTAAGAATGACGCTGGCTATCATTTTGGGATACTTGATTTAGGGTAGTTATCTCCGGAATTATATTTGATTGCTAGTAAAAGCTTTGAAGTGCGTTATTTATCTGCGTCAGCATTTAGCTTTACAGGACAGGAAAAATGTTGGAAGTCAAACACAACAGAAGTAACGTTCACATGTAGAAACGGTTCACTCGCTGTGTTTAATAAGCTAACTAGTGCTCAAAGGAGGTAAGTGTCTAACAAACCTGTGGTGCTGCGTCGGTTGAGTATAAAAAGATAGTTTAGTTTTATAAAACGTGTTGATAATTTAAATTGGCCGCCGTAAAGTGTTTTTTACGCTTACTTTTCGAACGTAAGCCCTTCGTCAGAGCGAATAGAAAGACGAAGGACTAACGCTCGAAACTTAAACTTTAGAAACTCTTTATGGTGGCCAATTCATACTATGAACTCAGTTAATAAAACCAAATTATCTTGGAATTAGTGTTCAGCGGGAGAGGACAAAATATGAGGTGTAGAGGTCCTCAACACTTGTTAACTAACATGAATTATGAGACTAAACGTCACTCAGTACGGTTATAGCTGTGTAAAATTAGAGTATGTTCAGTCAACAGTCAGTCAAACCTTCGCAACTTGGTCCGGAAAAGTCACCTCGGCAAAAGCACTCGAAGTCATCGTCAATCGTCTCGAGGCACACAGCAGAGTTGCGGCATGGATTCGCCGAGCAAGCGTTAACTAACGTTCGTAAAAGAGAAATGTCATGTCTTCGTTTGTCACACCTGGGTATATTTTCATCAGCATTTGAACAATCTGTATCTGCTCACTAGTAATACATCATCGTTAGTCTTAAAGAATTTTTTGTCTTGAGTGTCTGGTTCAATGAGCAACTGCGCAATTACCCCTCCCCTAAGCCATCATTAACTCTAACTTATTATCAGTTTGTTGTTGTTGAGTTACAGGAAGAGAAGGTTCACAGTTTCCCAGAAGCTGAAAATGATCCAAATGTCTAGCGTTGGACCTTCGTACTTATGTTAACACTAATTGTTGCTGTGAATTGAGTACCCCTCGAATACTTAGATGATTTGATTTTCTCTTGGGCGCTTCTCCTAGGTATATGTTAAAACGGAGTTGCAGTGAGAATGTTTTCAAACGACTTGCGCTCAGTACCTTAAATGATATAATGCCAAGCCGTTATGCCCCAAAACGGTTCTAAGTAAGCCATTTAGAGAAGGATGTTCAGGAGGAAAGTGTCTTCCCTTTACTGGCACGATGTAGACAACTGCCAGTTGATTCTTTTATCCCTAAAGTACTTTTCGTGTACCACCCCTCTTCTCCACAGATTAAATTTCTCACCTTTGAAGTGTTGCGTTGTCTTACGCACAGGAGATATCTCTGTCATGGACTTGGCTGAAGGAACAGGAGGTGGTGGAGGAGCCAAAGCTTGCTGAGGAATGAGAACTATAGGAAAAAAAAGAGACTTTTACCAATAGTTTTTATGCCAAGATGGTAAAGAAAATTTTAAAATTAATATGCATACGGAATTTACTCAAATAGTTCGCGAAGCTTATCCCGATTACTGTGTCAAAGTTTTTTTCCCTCCTTCTGGATGCCAGTGGTAGTAACCCAACGTTGCTTATTTCTATAATTTCGCCGGGTTTCCCGATGGCTTTATGGTATCCACTTGATTTCATAATGGGGAGAGTGCGATGAGTTTAAAATGTAGTAAAACAACTCTGACCCTGGTTCTGAAACGTAGCCTTATTCTGATCTAGTGTTTAACGCGCCGACTACGGGTTCTCTCATACTTGAAATTAATGTACATACGAGAAAAATTAGCGCTAAGTTGAGGGGTTTAGAGTAACCACAATTACCGATGCATATGTCAACGTCGAAAGACAACACTATAGTAACCCTCAATTTTACGCATTTGACGGAAAGTAAAGATATACGAGAGCCATTTTGTTAATTTACCTAAATTAAGATAGTCCCTTTTCGTGCCAAAAGCAACAGTTGATTGCAATGGATGTTAAGAAAAAGTGATAACCTCAGCACTTACTATTGCATCGTGTTCCTCTGTATGCCGTTGGACATTTACAAAGGTATACGGTATAGAAGACCAGACAACTGCCACCGTTATTACAAGGATTTGGATAACATGGATTATCTAAAAACATGGAAATCTCAGAGTTTATTCACAGTAGATCACAGCTTGACATTTACCCTCGTAGCCAGTATTTACACTATTGGTGCCAGATTCACTTACATTTTCTGAATATTTTTGATCGGTCATAAAATAAAGTTAACCTAGAACGCAAAACATAATGCGAAACCTAAACCATAAACAAAGGTACAGTGCGCTTATTTAATCTCCCTTCTGCAAAGGCCATATAGTAAAAGTGGTGTACTCAAAATGATTCTTAAAAGTGAAACCCAGAAAAAAAGGAACCTTTATGATGAATTTCATGCCACTTTTTCTCTTGTGTGGTAAACGCCTCGCTAATTCATTTTCAGATTTACTGTCGGTAAATCTTAACAAGTTTCGTATATTTCTGGGCAATGCTCACTCTCCGCTAATGAATGGTGAACAGGGCAAGGAACTTACTCTCGCAGTGTGGCCCGTTGAATCCATCTCGACATTTGCACTGGTAACCCTTTCCACGAACCGTGACGCACAATCCGTCATTTTTACAAGGGTTGGGAAGGCAAGAATTTACTGAAAAAATGGAGCGAGAAACATTATACAGCTCTAGTGTTTGACCATACTAACATATGTCTAAACTTCCAAATTAGACTCGCCCCTGAAAGTGGTTTAGTGACTCTTTTATCAACAACAGGTGCTAGTAGAAGTTCTTTTATATTTAACTTTCAAAAATTTATGTTTTTCATCAAATTGGGTAAAATTGTAATTCAGTCATGATATTTGTTAATGGTATCACTTTTGTGCAATCCTTATGCAACGCCTAGTGTGTGATATGCTCAGATTTGTCATGGAATCGATTGAGATATTGTTCGATATAGTAACTTTTTAGTTTTAAAAATGTTGTGAGATCTAAGCCCTGCTCCCCCCCCCGCCCCCATCCTCCAAGGAGCTCTTTAGTGTCTGAGGCCTAGTTTGTTTTAACATTAATTTAAACGAAATAGTAAATTGGCTATTTACCTTCACAGTTGTGCCCCAAAAAGCCGTTGTGGCAATTGCACTTGTAATAATTAGCTTTATCCCGTGCGCAGAGCCCTTGGTTCTTGCACGGATTAGGGTTACAGTGGTCCACTAGGGAGATCACAAAATACTTATTAGTTCTTTATAAATATGATTTCATTTGTTGTTTTCACCTTTAACATTTCCTGTGGAAATTAATTGGCTGTCCGACAAACTCGCTTCTTCGTCATGCCCGCTTAAAATCTACTTTAGCCTCAGGGAATTGTCTGATAAAGCCCTGTGTACGAGCCAAGATGTCTGGGAATACATTTGATCGGTGACGCAAAAATTATAAAAAAGGAAAAGATAGCACTTTCACTCCAAGACCTCATTAGTAATTCTCCTTAGAGCCAGCTATACAATTCGTATTATGTTAGTTCTTAGAACTAGGTATTGTATCAACTAATAATCCCCAAATTCATATTTTTTACTAATTCTCATCACTTGTCTGCTTGATATTATATAGATATTTTAAGGAGAAATTCTGTCTTGGCCACTCATGGGAGTTAAAGAAGTAATGAAAAATGCATTTCAACAAAGCCCTCTTGGGTTAACCTTGAAGAAAGATACCTTGACAATGGAAACCGGTGAATCCTGGCTCACATGCACAACTATATCCTTTTCCTTCCTCCACGACACAAATGCCTTTGTTTTTGCACGGATTGGGGGTGCAGTAGTCAACTGTGAGTGTAATTGAAAGTTTGTTAACGTGTATAATCATTGCTGAATCAGACTGCATGTTCTCTCACTGCTGCCGTCTTTTTATGGCAGCTAATAGCTTCTATTGCAATAGTGAAAATGAGTGGGCGTGTATAATTTTGAAGGGGTTAATTAATTTGGAAATAGTCTAACACGGGTGATGTAGAGTTGGTTCCATGTGCTAACGTGAGAAAATGATCCTAAATGGATGAACATGTCTGTGAATCCTGTGAGCCATAAGTTGCCAGTCGCCCTTATCAGTCTCCCTCCATAAACAGTCGTCTTTCTATTGCACAAATGCTACATTACGCAGTCATGCACTTTATGTACCCCAATGTCAACAACAACTTAGCGAGTTGAAACATGCATTTGGTCGACTTACTATGAGGCTTCAGACGAAGTCTTTGTGGCTTTGATGCTTCTGCAACACCAAGGTCTGGTTAGAAGCTTGCAAAAGTTGCATCATTCATTTAAAGCTATGTTTGCGTCTGTTTACGTTTCAATTTGTCGATGATGAAGACGACATGCTAGGTTTTTTTTTCTCGTATTCTTAAACACATTTTGATAACTAAAGTTGGAACACATTCTTGTTAGACTTTCATCGTAGACCGTATGAGTAAAAAGGAATGAGACGCACCGAATTTTGTAATTGACCCATGGTCAAAATATCAATCTTCCTTATTTGTTTTGCTGGCTCTTCACTGGCATTTACCTTATTACTTTGACGATTTCTTATTACCCATTACCCCCTTTGGTTTTTACCCTTGCAAACATTAATTTCAAAGCTGACAACTCATTGGCTGTTTTAAAGTTAATGCTGGTGTAGGGTGAAGTAGATAAATGATAATGAGTGTGATGAAGAGAAGGTTAAGTAGATCAATGATAATGAGTGTAATGAGGAGAGGCATGATTTATCTGAGATATTAGCAGTGCAGTTAACCCTTTTTATATAATCATTAGGCCATGTAATGAGCTGATTGTGCTATGCTGAATCTCCTTCCTTTCCTGTCCAGTAATTCAATCTTAGGAATGAGCTCCCTCAAAGAGAGAAAATGGGAGGAGAAGGGGAAAAGGGGAGAGAAAGGGGAGCAGGGTAGCAGAGAGGGAGGGGGATGATGGAGAATAGGGGGAAGAAGGGAAAGAAGGGGAAGAATAAGGAAAGAGGGAAGAAGGTGGAAGAAGGGGTAAGAGGGGGGCAGAGGGGGAAGAGGGGGGAAAATGGGGATAAGGGGTAAGAGGGGGACAGAGGGGGAAGAAAGGGAAAAATGGGTAGAAGGGGAAAGAGAGGCATGCGGAGCGGGGTAAAATTGGGAGAGGGGGTAGAGGGGGACAGAGAGAGAAAGAAGAAGAAATGGGGCAGAAAGGGGGGGAAAAAGGGGGAGGGGGAGAGGGGGAGGAATGCAGATGGGTAGGGAGCACAAAAATTGGGAGTGTATAGTCTGCCTCGCTTTTTTTGATGTGCAATTTAAACAGACTCACATAAACTCGTGTAAACGGGCAATGATAATAATCTTTCATTAATTAAGAGCATTTCTCCTGAATGGAACGATATGACTGCTGCAGATGAAGCTCAAAGCTTTTAAATGCTTTGCGTCAGAGCTTACCATAATGCACACTGCAAAAGGGTAGTAGCACTTAATGACTTTATGTTCATTTTTTATGTAAGTATATAAGTAAACTTTAAACCCTCTGACAATTAGTTGCTTTTGTTTATGGGTGATAATTAGACGTTAAAAGCCAGCAATTCTCTCGATTGTTCTTCACCATGAATTTTTAGATTTTTTTTTCAAATGGAACTTGCCTTCACACAACGCGCCTGTAACCCTTGCAGGACAGCGGCAAACAAAGTTGCCTTCCTCTCCCAAAAGACACGTACCGCCATTATTGCATGGATTTGGAATACAAGAGTTCTCTGTAAGCGAGCGCGGATAATATGTGGCGGGTACAAGCGAAGAAAAATAATTAATTTTCAATCTGATATTGAAAGATGGCATGGACATACATATTACCATCTAGTTTTTCAACTGCGCTTTGAACGAAAAATGAGCGAGCTCCTTTTCATAATTTCGTCAATTATCGTAACGAACTCCAAGAAAACATTTCTGGTGGTTGGTGTCTGTAGATTTTGGGTAATTGGTCTTGATCTGTTTTTTCTTTTATGTTTTTTTCAATCTAAATTAGAGAAGGAAAAACCTGCGAAATTATTTTAAAAAGAAGTCTCAATATTTAACATGATTGAGTGAACAGAATCTATCTGGAGGACTGCGACTTACTTATCTGACAATGGCGACCTTTAAAACCCTTTGGACACGAGCAACCAAATTTATCCCCTTTCCTGACACAGGATCCACCATTCTGACATGGGTTTGGACTGCAAACGGCTACAAAGTGAGAGGTATGCAACGAATAAAGAAATTGAGACGATAGGCGAAAAATAGAGCTATTTTGATCAGTCGAAAGCCTCTCAAGTAGAATCACGACATGATATGTACGTATGTCCTAAGCGTGTGACCAAAGGCAATGTAACTTGAGATGCTACCTATGTAATACTGCACACTCAGTCTATAATACTGAGTTTCTCATGGCTCTTGGTGTTGGAAAATGTACACAGTATGCATTCGAGAATAACTTAAGCAACCTGAATTTCATATTAAGGAACACTTTAATTAGTTAACGTCAGAAAGGTACTTACATGCGCTTGTTTTCTTATTTCCCTGCACTGCCATACTAGAGACTGCTTGTGCTGGAGATGTGACTTTCAAGTTGTTTGGAAGCAAAGTTGTGTGAAAAATAGGAACGTTGTGTCTATTATCTGCGTTGACCTGGTTTTCAAACGCTATGAATATGGGAACGAAAGATAAATCACGAATTTGATTTTTAAAGTACATGCTAAACTAATCCCTTTGGGCTTTTACCCAAATTTAGTCCTACACTGCACGTGAGACTCTGAAGTCATCTACAGGAAATTATAAATCGGAAAAAAAAAATGATTAGAATTCCGTCTCTCAGGACTGAGACATAGACAACATGTTTCGAAGTTTGTTACCAAGTCACAAGCGATGTACAGAAGGAGTAACGGGGGAGTAACCTATTTACTCTGGTATTTCTTTCTATCTCCCTCCCCGATTGTGAACACCCTTCCCGATTATAGCTCTCGACTGCGAATCTAGAATATCTTCGGGCTACGTACTTTTTGTCAGCCATAACAACTTCGCAGCTTACTAATAAGGCAAAAAAAAAAAAAAAGAACGCCTGCGTATATCACAAACCCTGGTATAGTAACCTCTGCCATAGTAACCTCTGTCTTGAATAAGCACAGTTTTTGAAATACTGAATGGATGTGATGTTCTCTGTTGTAGTGACGACGGAGGTCTAATGATAAATTTTATCATTATGACCTTGAAACCTGGCCGCAAATTATGTGCAACCTAGTAATCTGACTGAGAAAATTCAGCGAGGCAACCTCGTATCCCCAGTATCTCTAGGCAATTCTGAGGCATCTGCTCGGCTTACTCGGAGTATTATGTTATCTTTGGGGGTCAATACGCCCTCTTGATAGAAAAGCTGTTTTTCACAGGCCTTCTTAATTCCTTTGGATAAGCTGTGTAAGATCGAAGACTATGCAAGCTACAGTTTACCACTGGTTTCTCCTAAACGCGTTTACACTAGTTCATGTCGTTATTGGTCACCTGTACAGTTCGGTCCACTATATCCTGGTGTGCATGCGCACTTAAAACCTCCAAAGTCTGTCCTGGAACATGTTCCACCGTTCATGCAGGGGTTTGGGTGACACAAGTCTTGCTCTTTGCAATACAAAGTTAACGTCGTGTTAGTCAAAATAACTTATGTTATTCTTAACTATTATTTGGCTATTGTGCCATCATTTGGTCCATTAGTTTAATTTAATCTTTAATCCAGACAGAAAACATTAAGAAGAAAAGAGAACATAAGTCTTCTAATACAAAAGCTAACAGAAAAGTAAGTTGAAATTCAAATAATGAGAAATAAGTAAAATCACATCGATTGTCTATTTACTGATTAGTTAACTACTTAGATGAAATGTGTTTAACTTGTGTTATTGGAGGTTTTTTTTCCAAACCCTCAGTAATGCTCTTGAAATAAGTTTGATTAGAATCATCTAGCATTTTTTAAGTTACCTATATCATTAAGGTGTACGAAGTTTGGCAAAAAATGTTGATTGCTGTAAGATTAGTAGCCAAGAAATGTCTCAGTAACATAGTGGGGGTGTTGGCGAAAGATCTTTTTGTTTAAGATAGGAAGCAATGCAGGTTTGTATCTACTATCATATTTTGGACAGAGTGGCAAGTCAGTAGTAGTATATCTGTGGTTCGTTCTCAGTCAAATTGTTTGTAAAAGCTCCTAAGTGTTCGTTAAACCTTTGCAACCAGGATTGACTCTCATTCGCCACGCTGTTCTCTTTACATTCTCTTTCGCATGGACAAGGAGAATTTTTTTGGAAAATCAGAAGCTTTTTAAATTGGTAATCATTTTCTTTATTTAACGATGATCCTGTAGGGAGGAATTAGAAGTCATACGCTCTAAGATTGAAAAGTTAAAGCTGATTGTTCTTGCACGCAGCAAAATCAATACGCTTTATCAATCATGATTTGCTGTAAATTCTAGCGTTTCCATGTAGAACTTACCGTGACAATTCTTTCCTGTATAGCCTAGTTTACACGCACACAGGTAATCTTCATCATTGACCTCAATGCACCGTCCATCATGCATACACGGACTGGGATTACAAAGATTCTTCACGCACTGATAGCTGTCCACTCCTGTTTGGTGACATTTGTTGCCAAATTGGCAAGGGTTGGGTTTGCAGAGATCGCGTTCTGAAAATGGGTGATTCAGTGTTACTTACTAGGATCAAATCATGTCTTCAAAACCTTGCAGTCATGACTTTTGTTCTGCATAATTTTTTGTTCTTTCTTAAACACTTTTTCTCAGGTATACCTCTAAGAAAACAGCGCCAGTGATAATTGTTAGCTCTATTGGACCAATCAGAACTGAGATAGAAGGATAGTGAGAAATCGATATACCTTGGCAGTGCCTTCCTTTGTATCCTCTTGAACAGTTGCAAACGAAACCTTCATCCGTGTGAAGACAGGCACCAGAGTTTAAACATGGATTAGGGCGACAGGGATCCAGATCTACATAAAGCAACGAATGCAAATCTTACTTCACCGTATCATCGAAGAACTTCTACAGACTAAATATCATTATTAATAGAAACACATCCCAATCGCAGCTCCAAGTTTCTTTCCTACATTTGACTGTTTAGGTAGCTGTCAGCCATCTTATTCAGAGCCGAAGATATCTTCATAAGGAGTTAATCAAGATGTTATGAAAATGAGGCGGACATACTTATAACGCTTAAAGCAAAGACGTAATGCGTCTGAGCGTATGGGTTTGCTAACTTGAACTGGAATATCACATTCAAAACCTTTGGACGATATATGAACTGCTTAAAATTGACTGACCGTTACCGAAACGGTCAACAGTAGGAATACATTTCTGGAACAGATTCATTATATACGTTCCTACCTTCAAATACTAAAATAAAGGGAACAACAACAACAACAAAAAAGCAATTAAACAACATCGTATACAATATTGATATTGTTCTTGATTTTTGAATATTGCGACCGTAAAGAGTTTCTAAAGCTGACGTGTCTCAGCTTTAATCCTTCGTCAGATAAGTGGAAATGATGTTTGTGGGCTTTCAATCAGGAGTGATCGTGCAGTTACATAGGTTGACGAGGCTCGTCCTTCTGAGGCGGTACCTACCTTGGCAGTGTGTGCCACGATATCCCGAGGTGCAATTGCATAAAAAACCTAGCTCGTCGTTTATCTCCATACACATGCCATCATGGAGGCAAGGATTAGGGTGACATCTGTCTTTTTCTGTGGGGAAAGAATGTTTAATTTCATGCACATATCAAAGCTAGAAAATACATGATCGATGATAGGACCATACACGATCCTAGTCTCAGTCAGCCATCAAACGCCTCTCCTGATATTTATATTGTATAGTGTATTTATACCGTATTCTAACTCCTTCATAATTTTAAATTTTTCATAATCTCCTGACTTCAATATATCATTACTTCTCAAATACCCAGCGCCTTAAATTGAAAGTTCAAGTACGGGATATATCTATTACGCCTGGCTCCCTAGAAGCAATACATCACACATCCAATTCAAAATGAATCTATCTATAATTCTTGTCAAACTTTTTTGCTGAAGGAAATAATTCTCCACTGAAACAAGCCATAATTGCAATGAATATCTAAAACTGATGATAGTGTACCCAAGCTTTTGCTTGTAAAGGCGCACTTACCTTGGCATTGCATGCCTTTATACCCAGAGATACACTGACAAGCAAATCCAGGACCTCCTACAACTTCTCGGCAAAAGCCGCCATGCCCGCATGGATTTGGATGACACTTATCGATATCTAGAGGTAAAGAAATAGTCCATTTAAGAAATACAGCATTTTGAAACTAGTTGTCCTGTGAGAAAAATATTCAAAAGTAATGTGAAAAAGCCGAAAATAATGTGGGACTTCCCTACGCGATTGGTTTAGAAAACATAGGCAAACCAACCTCTTTACGCATCAAAAAAAAAAAAAAAAAAAAAAAAAACTTACGCCTTTAGTGAATGATGACTTTTATTACTTAACTTCTTTCCAGTCTAAACTGCGGTTTTTTCTTATTGGTTCCTTGTTATTTTCACCTTTATTTTATCCAACCACTGTAATGGGTTGGATTTTAACTCACCAAAGGTGGTTTAAAACATACGTAACTAGACATGCTTTTAAACTAGAGCCGAGTGGCATTTTTCCAACCTTGGCAAGTTGGTCCTTTGAATCCCAGAGTACAATTGCAGGCAAAGCCTCCGCCGATTTCTGTACAAAACCCGCCATGACCACACGGATTAGGTCTGCAAGGATCTTTGTCTAAGGTTTCATGAAAAAAAAAGTTTAAATTTCAATTGGATATAGCATTTAAATACAAAAGAGCTTTGATTGAGGTAATATTCACATTGCTTAGTAGAAAAAAAAGGGAAATCTGGCTTATCGTCGAACAAATTGAGTCACAAACAAAACGTCTGTCTGAACCTTGAGATTAGGACTCAGATAAATGAGTTGAGTAAATTTAAAAGATTAGCCAATTATTTTATCCTTGACCTTTTTCAAATCATCTATTAAATATATTTTTATTCAAATCTCTTGGGATCTGGGAATACTCGGTAAAACTCTTTTTCCAATGGGAGAAGAACGGTTCATTCATTCTCTTATGCACTGTTGCGATCTAAAACTGGTAAATTGAAGATAAGCCGACCTTGACAAGTGGTTCCTCTAAATCCCAAGGGACATTCGCAATCGAAACCTCCACCAAAGTAATGTGCCATGCATCTTCCTCCGTTCTGACAAGGATTTGGCTGACATTCATCTTCCTCTGAGAATAGAAACAAGGCAGATGAGATATTTGATCTCTGAATGCCCCGGGAGCACTTATCAAGAGCTGGTTCTCGGATGGCACGTTGGGGAGGTAGCGTGATATTGTGAGACATTTGAGTTTTGCCACAGGGGTCGGTCAGTGTCTGATACGTTCCTTTTTTTGGACTTAATTTCCTTTTTCCATTTTCAAAATCGCTAGTGATTTATGGTCTAACCCTTTATTGGTAATATAGTGCAGTTAAATTAGAAATCACACCTGGTGGCATACTTAGCGTAGCTCAGAAAAATTTTTTTTAATATTCTATAGAAAAATCTTCTGAAACGTAGTTTTCGCGTTGAATGGCTCCTTATTGCTTTATTAGTGTGCTTAGAACTCATATATTTCTTTGGGAGCTGGAGAACGGGGATAACAATGAGGCCAAAAGTAACTTGTTTGTCTTAATCATGTACCATTGCAACCGACCTGTGCATGTTTCTCCTCTGTATCCTGTCGCACATCTACAGACGAACCCTTCAGATGTTGACAGACATCTTCCTCCGTTGTGGCATGGGTTTGGATGACATGGTTCTCTTTCTGTTTTGAAAGGAAAGAAAACTG
The DNA here is from genome assembly GCF_964205215.1 of Stylophora pistillata. Lineage (NCBI taxonomy): Eukaryota > Metazoa > Cnidaria > Anthozoa > Scleractinia > Pocilloporidae > Stylophora > Stylophora pistillata. The sequence continues at coordinate 25,636,409 of NC_142520.1, forward strand.
TTACAAAAGAGGGTAAATCTTATATAGCCAGATGACCGACTCTTACGAAACTTTGCTGCTCAAAGAGATTCTTGCTGCTCACAGATTCTTTGAAGATGTTTTTTAACTGGCTTCAAATGGAAAGCGTAATTTGCGTTCCGAGTACCAACCGTTGCAAAATGTCCCTCTGTGGCTGGCAGGACAGGAACAAACAAAGCCTCCTTCCTCCGCCTTACAGGTCCCACCATGTTGACAAGGATTGGACAAACAGCTGTCAACAGCTGAAAAAGAAAATAAGAAAATTTATCAGCCTTAGATTACATCACGTTGTTTGGGAAAACATCATCTCAAGTTGTAAAATGCAAACCTAGTACCCTGTCTTAGTTACTACTTTACTTGTTTGTTAGTGGGTTGTTTTACTCAGTAAAGATTTCAAGCAACGTAATTTGTAATGATTACACAACTGGGTGATTTTTTAACATTATACAAAGCAAGTAATAAGTGCATCTATTTTCTGAAGATTTCTTGGCATCACACAAAAAGAAAAGACATCTTTAGCCTTGTTGTTGTTTATAGCTCATGAGATGGAGATTATTTCGTTAGTATCACTTCAAAAATGTAAATTCTTTACTATTATCATCGGTGAATGTTTTGGTAGAAACTGGTGCAAAACTGAGCTTACTTTTACACTGGTCGCCTGTGTATCCTCTTCTACAAGAGCACGTGTAGTGATCTCCCTGTTTTGTACACGCTCCTCCATTGTGGCAGGGGTTGGGTTCGCACGGGTTCTTTTCTAAAAGATAGAAGGCGTTTCTCATTAAAATCCGTCTCGATAGTAATTTGTGCAGTACATACACATATGCATACATTTGTATCAACAAGTTGTGCAGTGAAGTTCCATCTAGTTTTTGAACAAGAAGACCTGGTATCAAAATGACTGTAGGTAAAGGTAAAGCCTGCTTACGAGGCAAGTGGCCTATCGATGCTTAACTTCGGTTTCCGTGGCATGAAGCGACTAGGAGTATTTTTACTCCCCCCTGGATAGAATGCTAGTCCACGGCAGGGCTACCTGCAGCATTAAATTCGCCGGAAGAGAGGCACTGTGAGAGTAAAGTGTCTTGCCTTAGAACACGGGAACCCGGCTAGGTTTGAACCCGGACCACTCGATCCGGAGTCGAGCGCATTAACCATGAGGCCACCGCGCCTCCAATGACTGTAAAGGACAAAATTTGGTAAAGTTGATGACGTCACATGAATCGTTCTTTTCGATGATTGCCGAAGAATACTTTGTAGCGTTAAAGGGACATTCTAATCCCTCAAGCTCTCGTTGACAAGTGTCAGTGACAATATTTGATTCACAGTGTACTTGCCACGGAAAAACTGTCAATACGAGTTTGATGAAAGACGATGCGCTTTTGTCAAAATTTACACTCGCTCTGAAACATCCCAGTTAACAACGTTCTTGTCTATCAGTGACAGAGGCGAAGTTTTGAATTTGGAGCATCTCTCCATAATGTCCTTATACTCCTATATGATCTGAGAAAATAAGTTGACTATAGCCATGTTTACCAGCCGGACGACGCCCTCGCATCTGCACTTTAGGGAAAAACGCGTTTGTAACTCAATTCAACTTTCTCCGTTCTGCAATTTTATCTTGAAGAAGGGACTTCCAGTAAAGTGTAAAAGTCTTAAATGGCAGCAACCAAAGCCATTCGATGCTGATATCGCTTAATTAGTTTGTTATTCGAAGTTTTATATCCAAGGCTTAGGCCAGTGGCATTTATGGCAAGGTTCATCGGCGCAAATATTTTATCGTACCTTGCTCCTTTCTTAGGGATACCAATGAGACATACTAACACATTCTTCATGTATCCTCATTTTCATCGAGCCACAAACGGCTCGATGGAGATCCTTCACTTTTTTACTTCCGTTTTTGGTTTAGAGCATGACGCAAAAATTGTCTTTTCACCCATATGGATCTCGAGACAAGGATAAATCTGACCCATGACGTCCACCAGCAGAAGACATAAAATTTTTATATGAAAAAATTCCTTGAAGAAAAGATGTAGAAGTTTTAGGTTCATGCTTGAAGTTGTTTTTTTGTGGTAAGTGAACACGAACTGTGAAACAACGATTACAATGATTTCTGAGATTCACCATGGAAATTTCTTTGAAGATGAACAATGGAAGGACAACCAGCTTTTTCTGGGTTCAGGTGGTACCCGCAGTTGCGAGCAAACGATTACCTGCTACCAACAAATGCGACATAAAACTTTTCTATGAAAATTAGTTTTTCATCGACAAAGTTATTTGTTAGTCGGTTCGGGTACACTTGGCAAATCAAACCTCTAGCCTTAAATAAAGTATAAAAAATGGATCCTTTTAACTTAAAAGCTGTGTATATTTTTTAGGCTATTGTATTAGTGTGTAGAGATTTGCTTCAGGACAAATTAGAAAAATAGTTCTTATTCTAAAAAATACTTTTGTAATTTTAGGTAATAATTGTTTAGTCTTTAGTTTATTATATGACTCAAATCTTCCAAACTAAATAATAGATCATTAAAAAAGGTTAGAAAACGGAATTTTTAAGCAGTGCAGTTGCTACATATCACATAAAACAGTTTTAAAACCTGCAATATTAGGGTTTCGATAAATGCCTAATTCTTCAGTTGACCTGCCAAACAATATTTTCTTAATATGTGAAAAGTAACTTATGTTTGACGTAAAAATGTGGCAAATACTCGTGGGCAAAATGGGAACAACATGATGCCCATTATCGTATCATAATCAAGCCATTGAATCACGTTAGGGCACAGGGACGCACAAAATATGCAACCGTATAACATTGCAGATGAGGAAAAAAAAATACATTGATGGTGGAGCAACAAAACAACCGCACTGAAAGATTAAAACTTTGATTTTTTCCCCATTTTTCAGTTTTTGCATTTTAAGTTAGGCTTAAAGATGTATATTTCGAAGCCAAATTAATTCAAAAGTATTGTGGGGAGATAAATCCCTTTTCCAGTGGTTCAAGGAATAAGACAAGCTGAAATTTTTCCCACTGCTCGCGTTTTCCTTGTCCCTACTGAGCGTGGAAAGTACTACGCAACTGGCAAAATATCCGCCCGTATTATATGTTAAACCAGCGAATAAGGTGCATTTAATTGACATAAGTAAGCGATAATGAAGATTTTCAAAAATCCAATATTTTAGGAGAGAGGGTTTTCTGATTGTCGCATTGCTAGAATGGGTTATTAGTTAGGTTCGTCTTGCTTGGCCTCAAGTTCTACGGAGATCTGATAAGAAAGCTTTGTATGACTGGAATTATTTAATTCATGAAGCAGATAAAGTGGAAAATCTCACCATCGCAGTTTTCTCCTTTATAACCAGGAAGACAGATACATTTATGACCTCCTTCGTATCCTAAACACTGCCCACCGTTCTTGCAGGGGTTTGGTATACACATGTTCATTTCTGAAGGTGGTGAAGAAAAGTTATTGTAAATGTACAGAGTTGACTGATAAAATGATGCGAGATTCGGCTTACTTAAAACATAAGGATGCCATGCCAAATTATTGCTAGATATTAAGACCAGCTATCAGCTTTGTTTTTGTGGTGCACTCTTTGAAAAAGATCGGGCCTTGCTGACAGATGATCTCAGGAAAAAAAAACTAGGCAATCACTTTTTACCCTAATTCTTAACTAGCTTACCTTCGCACCGTAATCCCTGAAACTGCGCTTGGCAGTGACACTTGAAACCATTTTCTGTTTCAACACAATCTCCGCCATGTTGGCAAGGATTAGGCCGACAGTGATCTACTTCTAGGAATTTAAAATTACAAAGAAGCCGTGAGGCGCAAATTCTATCGAGTAATCCAATATGAAGTATATAACGCAACTAAGGCAAGTGACACACAACGTCCCGACCCTATCCCAATTTGCGACTTCTAAGAATATTTTCACTCCCCCTGGGATTGGACGCTAATCCACCTTAGACAACCCTTACCATTTTTCTGAGTTTCCTAAACAACTCACGGGTACTCACGAATACTCAAGTGGATAAGTCAAGATCATCTTAGCCAAAAAAGAGATGATGATATCAGGTAATAAAGAATAACAACTATTAGTGTTTATTATATCTGGTTCGAAGGCGAGGAGGGTTATGCGTTTCCCTACTCTGAAAATAAAGTTAAACCGCTAGGCAAGTGTACAATCTTTTTCTTGCTTACAAGAGAAGGGATATTTCATGAAAAACGTCGCTGGATATATCCAAGTATTGACTGATCGAGCCACGTGCGTTATCTTGCACAAGGTTTGATATACTATTGCCTCTCACTACACATAATATAACATGTTTATTCCGAAGAATAGAACGAGAGCTTGTAATGGCTACAGTCTCATTTCACTCTACTCACCATCGCAGTAGGAGCCTTTGTATCCGGATGGACAAATGCATCGAAAGCCACTGTCATGCTCAATACACTTGGCGCCATTCTTACAAATGTCTGGTTGACAGCTATGCCGTACTAAGGTATATATATATATATATATATGAACATAAGTAACATGTGTGTTGTAAATAATTAAAGTTCCAAAAATGTTACTCTGCCCAATATCAATATATTTGATTAGAAATACTTAGCAAAGGGCTTCCAAATGTTTCCTATTATGTTCAAAGATTTCCCTGCTCTTTAAGGATACGTTTGCCGTTTAAATCATTCATTTTCTCTGATGCATGTAGGTATACTCAATACTAGCTTTTAAAGTAGAGAGTTACTGTTTTGGATAAATTTCTCTTGTTAGCAGCTCTGATGACATAAAAAAATACAACCAGACCTATAATAGCTCAAGCTTAGATTAATGAAAGTTATAATTAACCTTGGTGAAACTCTTTATATCAAAGCAAACGTTGTGTTTTTAGCATTAAGACGTCCAAACGAGTATTTTCTGGAGATCCATCGATGATGATATACTACGCGTGCTTCATAGGTATTACCTGAACACGTTTTTCCATCATAACCCGCACGACATAGACATCGAAAACCACTCTCTGTTTCAAAACAAGTTCCACCGTTTTCACAAGTGCCCGGCTGACATGGACTTCGTTCTGTTAATGGGAAACATAAATGCACACTTTAAATGAAAGTCCACAATTTCTAACTGGATATCGATTGTTACTAGTTCCTTAATTAGTGAAAAAAAAAAAAAAAAAAAAAAAAGATTAGCCCAGGACAAACAACATTTTCTTCTGTCCATCGATAGGGAGTGGAAGACGCAGTTGCCTTGTGGCTAGCAAACTGATTGGGTCATTAAGTTGTGTTCTTGGGCAAGCACTAAACTCTTATGCTGCCTCTATCTGTTCAGGAATAAAAATAAATATCCTCAAGCTTTACAGAAAACTTATCTTTCATAGGTCGCTGTATGCGATGGGCTAGGATCCCAATAGGATAAGTCACCTTATCTAGATGTTGATGAAACCTCATAAGCACTGACAGAAATAGGCCAGAAGTCAAGACTTATAATATTACATATTTTATAGCATAGCTTACAGGTAACCCAACTACTGAGGCTAATAAATTACGCACATGAAGCTATGATATGATTAAATCAACTCGACCGCCAGGACGAGAGAGATGCACGCAACCAAGAACTCAGTTTTACGTGAATTTATCGATTCTTGATGAAGATCCTTGATCAGCATTCGAGAGAGTAATGACGTTTTAACTTTACCTGCGCAGTTGACTCCTTTGTATCCAGTTGGACAACGACACTCATATCCCTCCCCACCCATGGAGTCAATGCAAGTGCCTCCGTTTTCGCATGGGTTTTGTAAACACTTGTTCTGAGTCACTGGAAAGTAATGATGTAAGATATATGTGTCAACAACAAGGTAACGGGAAGAAAGCATCTAAAGTGAAGCTCTGATAAGACCCCATCTTAAATGAACTGCCTGCCAATAAGCCTCTTCGTTCCTGTACTCACCAAAAAAAAAAAAACTTAAGGTAGAAATTCTCACAGAGATGAATCTTGATATGGCGTCAAAGGTACGAAGTAAAAAACAAGGGGGCTCCTAAGTTCCTAAGTTCCTAAAGTGCTCTTGTGGTGTGATGGTAACTTCTTGCCTTTATGGAAAGGTCATGGATTCTCAAATGATGTTGGAAACTTTTATGATACGATTACCGGGGCTGCAAATTGTAATTGTGCTTGTATTGAATTAAAAGCAAAAATAGGTTTTTAAAGACAACTAAACTGTTTTTTACCCTCCTAAACCTTTAGCAGTTTTCTCAATTGGCGTTTTTATGACACATTTGCTTATTCAAAAACTTCTGTGTCAGCTTATTGGGTCTCGTTAAGGAAAAATGTTTTTAGTAACTTATAATTTAGAGTCTATACTTCCTGGGAAGACTTGACAGAGTAATAGCGGCTTCAAAGGGTGAATATTGACTGATCATGGAGAGGAAAATGAAAGATTGATATATACCTGCGCATGTCACTCCTGAAAAGCCCGATCTACATACACACTCAAAATTTCCTGATGTCTCGATGCAGTGTCCATCGTTGTGACAGGGATTTTCAGAACAACTGGACCGTTTCTCTACAAAAGTTTGTAAATATCTGTCAGCAATTTCTTCAGAAGAACTATATTGTTTCCAAAGATCGTTTCATCCAGGAATAGTTATTTATGAACTAAAGTAAATCTATCCGGTTATAGAACTGTACAACGGTATACGAATCAGCAACGGGATGCCAAGAAAAAAATATCGAAAAACACTGGTTTATTTTATTCTGCTACACATTGGAGGACTGATAGCAACTTTCAAACTTGGCTTTTTTTCTCTACTTGACATCATAGTCAATGCGTAATTCGAAGAACGAGCAATTATTCAGATCATAGAGTAAAATAAAACGGCAGTATCTAAACAGATCAGACTCTCTTTTCAGGAATAAATATTCTCTCCACCGAAGTTAATGAAAAAGCATCCGATATCTTTAATTAACAAGATACTTGAATGATAAGTTGTCGAGGAATGAATAAGCAAGTACAACGAAGAAAAATCTAAACATGATGGATGTTCTCAAAGAAATGCGGTTTGATAGTTTACTTTAAAATTTAGAGAACGCCTGTTGAATTATAATTCAAAGACAGTTTTACCTTCGCAGCTTTTCCCATGAAATCCATGTGGACAGGTACATTCATAATCAAACTGTAGCGCTGTGCAAGACCCTCCGTTCATGCAAGGATTAGGAATGCATTTGTTGGGCTCTATGAAAAAAAAAAACAAAAAACAAAAAAAGTACATAGTGTTTGGATGATTTGCAAAGTTTGCTTCTCTAGTTAAATATTTTATCTTAATGTAGATCTTGTAGATATTTTCATATGGGTCGGTAAGACACCTGGTTTAGCTAGTGGTGCAGATGGGTGTTGTGCTCGTATGGTGAACGTCTTATCAGTTTATTCAACTGTTACTTCTAGCGTAATTTTCAGCTCAGTTACCGGACCGTGTCTTAAAAATATATTTTTACCCTGTTTTCCGAGATTTCAATCGCTAAAAGGGAGATTTGGACAACCTTGAAATGTTTACAATGGACAAAATATGTTAATATGTTACTTCCACAAACTTGAACCAACTGGAGTGGTTCCCAAGATATCAGCCTGGTCGATCGGTCTTTTACAAAAAGGAAATTCAACAAGATTTCTGTTAGTGATCTACGTGTATTTTCTTAGTTCAAAGAAGCAGAAACAACGAATGCTTATCTATTTTTCTATTTTCATAAGTTGAACAGTTTGGCGTTAGATAACGTGCGTGATCAAGCGATCCATTTGAGAACCTCCACCTGCAATTACTTACAAAAACTAGGTGACTGGAAAAACCTAATCGAGACGCCCAGTCCACTAAACAATAAAAAATAAACAATAGCTGGTATTCTTGCTTTGTCTGTGCTTTCGTCGCTGATTAGTAAATGCTACATTATGAACCAGGACGATTCAAATTGTTTTGACACGAAAATATGCTTGATGCAAAAGAGGCCATGGCATTTTCACGGTTTGAAGGCAAACGTTTCCGTTGAAGAGAAAAATCTAGCTCATTGTACATAACTGAAAATTGAAATTTTATTGAAATTCGAGTCTTATTGAAAAAACAAAATTCTTGAGAAATACTGGCCTCAAGTCTTGCTTACCTTCACATCTTTCCCCTTTCCAGCCAAGGGAACAGGAACAGTCGAAGCTTGAGCCAGAAACTGCACACTGTCCGTCATTTTGACAAGGATTAGGCAAACATGGATTTCGCTCTGGATCGTCATGAGAAGAAAACGCCAAAGAAAATTGAGCAGACACTAACACTACGTCCGTAAGCAGAAAAATGCCTACGAGAAACATCGAGTTTCCTACATATGTTCTCGGACAACAGAAAACCTAATAGAAATCTTTGAAGCATGTAATTTCCTTAAGGATGGTAAAATTTGTCGATACGGAGATCTAAACACTTGCCATGCCACATGTTTGTTCACTGAACTCCTTTCATTACATCAGGAGCTAAGAACGACCCTTCTGTTTCAATAAGACGGGTGAGTGAACGCTTTGTTGATCGAAAGTCGTCGCGTGGGCGGACATACAGGCAGGTGGTGATATTCAGAACGTGTCCTGGGTGCTGAACGTTCGTGATCTCTGGTAATCAGATTGGATCAATCTGATTTGCCTCGTAATCCCGAAAGCACTGCCCACCTTGACTTTCAGATCGTACCTCTTGGAACCTCATCGCTATTTTCAAGCGTGAAATTGTCCTCCCCTCCTTAGTATTACTCTTGCACTTTCTGGTTTACTATTGAAAATGGTACTGCTGATAACCAAAAGCTTTTCGAAATTGACTCTCCTTGGAAGAAATTAAAATTGCGTCCTTCAAAAAGCAACTCAATAAGAAATGTATTTTCCTATGATGTGCAAGTCTCACAAAGTTCCATATAGCTGATAAAACGCTTCATGTTTGCACTTTGAACGCTTAAGAAAATACAACCGTTGAACCATCAAAGTGCCAATTACTGTGATAGGTGTGAAATGATGACTTCAGTTAAGCCATCAACAGAAGTCGAAAAATAAAAGTCTAAAAATTAATGAGAAAAAAAGAGATAAAAACAGCAAGAATTATTAATTTTGAAAATCTTTCCATGATATTCCTTAAAAAGCCGCGTCTATATATGCTACAGTTGCTACTGTTTTAGTAAATGTATGTACGACCTATTCATTGTGTTTACTGATGCTCATAACCCCATGTAATTTTCTTACAATTTTCAGTTTAGATTAGATTAAAGGTAATTATCCAATTTTTGTTTTATTGAAAAATATTAGCTGTTGCTATGGAACAACAAAACTTAAAAGTTTTTTTTCAACGGGTAATGATCTCTCACTGTGTACATTTATATTTTTCTTAATTTTAAACATTTGGTTCTACGACAGTTTATGGATTATTAATTACGCGTATTTCTGCTGTAGAGGATAGTAAATGTTAAACATAGCAATTAGCAGGATTTTCAATTTCACTTTCTTATTATGAACTGCAATCAATCTGATGAGGATTTGTTATCGCTCAACCACACAAAGGTAGAGTTAACAACTCAATTATTTTACTGGCGAAATCATTCGGCGGTACAGCAGGAAAAAGCAGTCAAGCATCTATACTGCGAAGCCAGGCCAGTTTTTATACTAATCAAAGCGGCTTAGACTATCCTATATCAGTAATTCCCTCATTAAGGGTTACTTTCAAAAAGGGAGCGTCAAGTTTCTCTTTCACTTTTAAAACAAATCTTAGATCCTGCGAAATGAGAGTTGTCACTTTTCCGTCTAAAGCCTCTTACCAAGTAATTAGACCAATTTGTGACCGAGGGTCACCTCGATCTTAAGGAAATATCGGGAGGTTAGAGAACTTAAAATGCGTTTGAATTTCGTTAATTTAATCTCCTTGAAGATACATAATTAATGAGTTAGTTCTATTAATCCCTATTTCTTATTTAAATCTGGAATAATAACATGGCAAAGTACAGTAGCAAAAACTCTGTTGGAAAAAAAACAGTGATGCAATGATCGGTCAAAAGGTTTTGATATATCTGATATCAGAATTCAACGAGCCTGAGATCAACACTTACTCGGCTATTTGAAAAACTGTCCTTACATGTCCTTAACATGAAGTAAAATAGACGACGAACAAGGAAGACCGACACCTTTAAGCCCTTAAACCCTCATCTAGTTTCTCCTTAAAACATCACCCCAGAATCACACATTTATCTCACGAGAATACAGGAAATTTTCACCTCCATAAATAGCTCTTGAATGTTAAAAAAAGTCACCAACTTCTTAAGATTTGTAAAGAGAACAGTATGGAAAATATGCATACTGATGTTAAGGTGTAAAGCGTTAAGTCGAAGTCTTAAGGTTTCGTTCCCTAAGAACATTCATTAGTTAATAACATCAGTTGCTAGCTTTTATTTTGCATTAACAAATGGTAGCTCTCAGATTAGTAAATAGACCAGCCTTTCTTCCTAAATAGAAGATATAGAAGTTTTTCCAAAAGGAGAGATGGCCGAGGCAAACCGTGCCATATCAGTTAACTGAGTTAGGTAGAAGACGCCTTGGACTAAAAGGAAGAGGAGCATGCTCCTTGCTCTTTTCGCTCACCTTTACATCTTTTCCCAGTGAAACCTTTTCTGCAGATACATTCAAATGTTTCGCCAACATTAACACATGATCCACCATTGTGACAGGGTTTCGTCAAACAAACACCTCCTAAAAAAATTTCCAGAGAATTATTCGCTTTCATTAGAACTATATAAACTATATTAGAAAATAAAGATATTTGCCTTTTGCATATGAGGCGTTCATATAACTTTTACGGAAGTTACCTTTTTGCTCCGAAACAACAAATTGGCAGCGATATCAGAACACCAGGTCATATGAGACTTTTACAAAAAGCGGCTGCAGAAGGCGTAATACGCGGGCATAATCGTAAAGATTACGAAAGACGGTTGCCTGGCTCCGCTAGCCCCTATGGTTATTTCAGGCAGCCAGTACTCTAACTTATACTTTTTAATATTCTCTTTGTTGTAACTTTTTCTGAGCAAGAGTGGGTTCAAATAAAGATTGTTGTTGTTGTTGTTGTTGTTGATGGTATGTATTGAGCGTGGGACAAAGATAAAAGAAACACTTCGCAATGGGCCTTGCCTACCATAGTCTTTGTGGCTCAATGGTAGAGCATCGGAACGCGGAATCCGAAGGTCTGAGGTTGGATTCCTCATGGGGACTCTTTGTCCCACGACGAAAAAATATCTTTCTATCCCAAGCGGTCATAAGTAGCGAAACCCAAGCACAAGAGCCTGCACTCTGGCCAAAGAGACAGCGGCGAATGATTTTTTCGGGCGTAGGTAGACAGTTGAAACTGCATTTGAATCGCTTTTATTGAAACCCCAAGGCTTTCCTAGTTAGCAGAGCTGCTCTCCATGTTTGCAGTCATGCTTCACTACAAGGAGAGGCCTTCATTTGAAACAAACGACAGAAGTTTTCTTGGAAAACTGACAAAATGTTCCATTTTAGCCCTACCAATAGTTATAAAATGTTTTTACTTTTGCGTAAAAGTGGTCATCCGATTTGCACTCCTGATTGCACACATTTGAATGCATGGCATATTTCCAGTGGATGGAAATACGCGAGTTTCGGCTTTTTCGCATACGAACAATCATCTTCCTAACACTTTAATTCTACACTGGGGCAGGTATTCGAGAGAGTGAAAGGGTCGCCTTTGCTACTGTGCTTATCAATAGCATGCAAATTCTGAGGCTTGATAGAATTATCAATGAGATGCAGTGACAGAACATGATCTCATTAAAAATATCGTCAAGTATCATCATTGCTCTCTATTTTATTTCATGGATCCAAAGTAGTCGATCCAACACGCAATATCTTAATGGACGTTTGTTCCAATCGACGGACTATTAGTTACAGAACACTTGAGAAGATAAGGAAACTTTTAAGTCAACCGACCGTATTTCGTGTTATTCGCACGATTTGCTCGTGATTCCATTCGCTAAGCTTTGCATATTAGGTTGACACGAACTGCGCTCGCATAGTCTGCTTGCAACTAACTGTATTCTGCCTGCCTAAAAGAAATGCATTGAGTATCCCGTTGTTAATGTAAAAATTTTGCTATGGAGGTTGAATTATATTTATAGCCACTGATATTCTTCACCAGAACTATCAGACGAGTTTTCTTGATCTTCTTCTGATATGATAAAACTTTCATGGAAAATCAGCCAAAGATATCAGCAGAGGGCATACAAGATAAACTGGTGGCGTAAAGTCGGGTCTGATATAAAATATAAGTGAGAATTTTGGTAGATAACTGGACGAAGCTTTTACTGGGTGATTTCCTCTCAACTCCGAATAAATTCCCATGACTGATAATGGCAAGCTACCTTCCTTCGAGAATTCGTACACGACAAAAGTAATGAGGAAAATGAAACTATTTTCTGAATGTGCAGTTTATCTGTCCCTGTGTCTATTTTTACTCCCCGCAGTTACAAATTTAAACCACCCCGATATTCCAGAGGGATGGGTGGGTAATCAGGTTGGCGCAATATGATTTACCACTGCAATTTTCGGCATTGATTGCAGTCGAACAATGGTGACTTTGTTTCTTCAGTATCAACTTCAGAAAATCGCTCTGTTTGTCTCAACAGAAACCTACCCAGTAGAGTTTTTTTCATGGTAGTTAATTTTGACAAATGCGACCTTTGGACCATTAGAGAGATTCTCATGTAGCCCTTATACTTTTCTAAAACAAAGCCGTAGACCCAAAGGTAATCTATCATTTTCGCCATTCTTTCCTTTATCCAAGAACTGTGCGTACAACGGAGAACTGGGGTTGTGTGGAAATCTTTCCCTAACTTTTTATTTCACATTGTTTGATTTAGGTGACTTGGAAAGTAAAGTTCTTGTTTGTTTTTATAGCAAGGTCCACTGTCAACGAACTGTGCGTAGCAAGTGCATAAAGAAAAACAGAAGCGCGTAGTCACCCGTAGAAGATTCTTGGATCAAGATTGCTGGTGCTGTTATGGTAACATGTCATGTTTTCAACAAGACATCAAATTTTGGGTGTTCTGGATGACGTAACGTACCTCTCAGACCAAAATATCTTCAGAATTAGCATATCGTTTTCGTGATGACAATTTAATTTCTTCTGAAACACGAACTTCCCTTTAAATGAAATTGAAACGAGTCGTGGACACGAATACTGAACGAAGATCAAGGGTAACTATGATGTCAAATAAATCATATACACCCAAGAAAGAAATGAAAGCAGGAAAGAATATGGAAATTATAGAGAAAATCGCTTTCCTGTCTGGTCTACCATAACAAACAGCCTGATAATGGAAGAGAAGTCAATAGCTTGAACCAATTTCCTTGATTAGTTGTTGGTATAGTAATTAACAGTCACTGCTTAAATTAAAACCCAAACAAATACTTGTTTTGAAGGATAGTGTTTTTGTTTGTTCTCAAATTGTAGACTGAGATATCGAACACTTTTCTTATCAAAAACGTTGCAACAACCCAAGATGCATTTTTAAAACAAGAAGACAAAACAAACTCAACTGTAAAAAATAGGCTTTTTGAATACAGTGAATCTGTGAAATAAATTTGATCTTTTCTAAGTTCTTATTAGACTATTGAAAAGGGTGAGAACTTATTATTTCTTCCAATGTTTGCCATTCCGTCATTTCAATCCCCCTCTATAAAACTTATAATGAAAAGCTCATAAGCTATGATGTTTTTGTCTGTTTTTTCGTCTGGCACTGGTGAAACGTCGCCAATGTCGTGTTTGAAAGCGAGTTTGTAGTCAAATCCAAATTTCGGTGGGTCGTGAGGATTTCTTGAGAAGCTAAATCAACATCTTCAGGATCAAATACTTTGGCTCACGTTTCGTTCAAAATGAATCATCGAAATGAAGATTATGAAGCCAAATCGACCAGAAATTGGCACCATCTTTAAGTGGTAATATGTTAATTAATGATAGAATCATTGGTCGGGCTTGTCTTGGTATTCATTTGAGGAATAGTAGATTGTGTGGCTGGATTAGTGAGCAAAAAGTTCCAAACTTAATCTTTGGAATAGCGGGAGGCATTCTGCGGTGTAACGTTCATAAGTAGGAAAATTTTTTTGATTTTTTTTTTCTAAATACCTGAGGCTTTTGGAAAATAGCCTCACTTAGAAGAGGTCAGATATCGAGTCATCGCCCATTTGTTATAGAGAGGAAAGGTAATCAAGTCTAAATATAAATGGGGTGACAATAATAAAACGTAAAAGATATGACCTACCGAGCTCGTCCAAGTCAGCTTCACTTTCATCTGACAAGTCAGAAAGACCCTGAACCCCGGCAGAGTTCAGCTGTAGCAAGGCGGGTAAAGTCAGTCCGTTCCCGATTAACGCCTGTTGTTCGATGGAGGGTTTAAGGGGAATAGAATCATATTTCAATCTATTGGGATTTTTGTAAACGTGCACGTCGGTGGCCATGCCTCCTGCACTGGTTGGAAATTGCAATCTATTTCGATAAATATTCAGAGCAGGCAACAGTCTGGCAAGTTGAATTCCGTATGGAAGTCTAAGAGCAGATGGGCTTTGGATCAATCCATTAGTTGGAACTAGCCCTCTGTATTGCGAGAGCTGCTGCAAAGTAGGGGTTTGCTGAAAACCCAAAGAAGCAAGCCTTGTTCCATATGGCACAGAGAGCGGGTTGATACCTAGAGCCGCTCGGTCGAGTCCCGCAAGCGCAGCTAATGAAATACCTCGATTTTTCCGCGTCTTGAGGACACTTTTACTAGAACTGGTTGCGTTCCCACTGAACTTGTTATTATGATGTGCAGATCCATTTTTAGAAAAGTTTGGAGTTTTCGTTGCGTTCAAAAACTGGCCTTGTTTTGGTTTGACATCTCGTGTGCTCCCTCGTTGAACAATAATTATGAAAACAACCACAAGCAAGAGACGGACCAGGTCTTGAAACATTGTCGCCGATCATAGCCGAATCCACATTTTATCCCTTAGTTTAACCCATAATTGTACGTCGGAAAACCTTGAAATCCCCCAAAAAAACAGACGATCGCATTAGTCACTCCGACGAGATTGCGTCTCCGGTAATAATAAATGAAAAACTGGTTCTCGGTTACATCATCTGGGTACAAATGCCTCTTGAATGACGTAAAAGATTGGCTTTCTCGACATCTTGATCTTTTTCAATTGAAAAACCGTACTTTTCAAATGCGTTTCTTTATTGGTATATTAAAAAGAGAAGAGAAGGACATAGTATTTTCCCGTTTACCATTTTTATGTCTTGGACAAACTTTCACACCGTATAACCTGCTTCAACCTGCCGTTTTTCGGTCAAGCCATTTCAGTCTCGTGAGTGTGCCCTTGTCAAATTACTAGTTCACGGGGGTTCTTCGATTACAGCAATGTTACCCAATTCTTACTTAAGTTACAATTCACCGCGAGAAATTTCCAAAAGAAATTTATTTTCGACTTAGTCGAGTTTGTGGCCTAATTTTCGCGGAAAACAAACTCCTGGGGTCTAAAAATACATATTTGTCCCCTAATTTAAATCGCTTCAATTGGTTTTTACCCAAGAGGCATGAAAACGAGATTTATTATGGACAAATATAATTAGCGTAAAAAACGTCAAGATTTGCCTTCATTTTTACACACAAAGATTTAGCGGAAAAATTGAAGGAAGATTTTCAACGAAACGATAGGTGTTTAGGTAACACAAAGTCACTTGAGACTTTAAGGGTAATTATATTTCGCTGAAGAGGAAACTCCTTGGCCAATTTGATTATGCGGGTATTTTGATTGCTCAATAGACTATCCAAAACGCTTTCAATCGTGAAATTCAGGTGACGACGTACTTTCTAAATGTCTCGTGATTCAGACTGATTTGTGTATCGAAAACCACAAACAAAAATAACCCAGGCTCAAAATATTGAGAAAATATCCCTAAGAAATTTCCAAAGGAAACTAGGGCCGTCCTGAATTTCGATTAAAGCAATAATGGGATCGTTCGGGGTAACAATGTCGGTTCTCCCCCATCCTTACATCAGCACTGCACTGATGAGGCCCAGAAGGCCGAAACGGTACTGTCTGCAGTTATATATATATATATATATATACATACATACATACATACATACATATACACTGAATTGACAGTTTTGTTTTAAAACTAAATGGAAAATCTGAAACTGGAACGCTTCAATCGCCAATCATCATAAAAGGTCATTCACGTCTGACTCTTCAGTTGTCAGATACCGTCACAATTGCTCTTATTTTGAAGTTGACATTTCAAGATGTTTTATTATGTTTTTTTTAAGAGCTGTATACTCCATACTCAGCGGAGTGTTGACCGTTAGTGCGAATAAACGACATCTATTGCTTAGCCTTACAAAGCGTTCAGATTTCTACAGTTATCCCATACGAACAGCCATTATTTCCCATCGCCTTATAATATGCATGTATTGCATGTTTCGCTTAACTGAACTCAGTGTTCAATTTTTTACCGAAAGTTATCACATATGAACCACCCAGCGCTCCGTCTGTGTCTGTAAATGTGAAAATTTGGTCTTAAATTTATGGGGACCTTTCACGCAAAATGGGAAAAATTTCACTGAGTTTTTCTTACCTGTGTTGTAAACGTGATAACATAATTGCTTGAAGCAACAGGTGATTACTGTGTTCAGAGGATGACCTCTCCACAACCTGTTTTCACACCTCAGTAACTTTCCATTTGATTAGTCTGTGCTCATTCAAGCGGAAGGCGCATTTGCTGACAAGATGAATTTCCTCGTCAAGCCATTTGCCAATAAGCTCTCTACACACAACACCGAGCTGGGCGTGTCTCGGACTAGTATAGAACAACAAACTGAGCTAGGATGAATTTTTCATAGAGGGGGCAACGTTTTCTACCCCATAAAGACCACATTGTGTGCCTTTCTCGTATTTTAACCTTTACGAAAGAGTTTGTTTGCAAGTTAGGGGATAACCTAGCCACATCAAACTCGCTGAGTAGAAATCACCAAGAGTCGTGGTTCAAAAAGCCTTCTTCTTTTATATACCATGGCTGCTTTAACGTCTTCAGTATCCTCTCAATGGTTAATTATTACTGTAACTTTCATTCTTACCTTGTCTGATATTTATTACCAAACAACTATGCACTTAATTCATAATTTGGTTGTGTTTTCTTAACTTTAGGAGTTGATGCCACATCTATGCCCTGCGTGAGATAGCGGCATATATATATATATATATATATATATATATATATATTAACAATTATTCCACGAGCGCGCGTTTGATATGAGATGATAGATAGCCAACGAGGCGCGTAGCGCCGAGTTGGCTATAATCATCTCATATCCAACAAGCGCGAGTGGAATAATTGTTTTATTAAAAACGTTAAATTAAATTAAATTTTATTCAATTTTTAGCTCCATTTTAATTTTAATCTGACACGTACGCTTGCCATATTTGTAGATTATGGTATATTGGCTGATATACCATAATGGCTAAGCCAATAAAAAGTCTTGAATTGCATTATCCATTGATCTAGTTTTTAATAAATATATATATATATATATATATGACCGTGTGATAAATAATCTGAAACACTTTAAGGCCTAAGTTAATTAGAAAAAAACTGTGTAGTTAGAAAACACTCACAGATGTTGATCTTACACTGATTAACCGGCTTTAAGTCTTAAGCAAATAAAACAGTTAAAATAGCGATAATCATAGTAACATAGCCATGACTTGACGGAGAACGGATCAGCAAGAGCCAGAAAAAATGTCACTCTTGGTCGAAACTACAAAACGATTAAGTTTCATGAGCGTTTCATGGTTTAGTTTTTTTTCGTTTCCTCAGCAAAGTGGACGTTTAAATTTGGTAAACCATTATAGAAGAATTGAGTTAAGTGCGTTTTTGGGATTTTGAAAGCGTTTTTCCGAAGGTTCATGGACTGAAAGGTCATTGCAAATACAAAGAAATATTAAATGACCCTTTCAGGCAAAACGCGAATGGAGACACATCAGCGTATTGTAGGTAACTAAATGCATAAAATAACACTTTTTATTGCCAATACAAAATCATAAATCACTGGATTTAGGTTTGAAAGCTACCTGTCTATTCACTGTGGTCCTATTGACTTCTGGAACCTGATATGAGTGACTACCAGAAGGTGCCTGCTTTTACCCACTGTACGCACTTTTTTAATGTAATTTGCATGGTATTAGCTCTGTGCGTTACTTTGTTATTTGAAAGTTTTCAATTGATTACAGTTTGGTAGATGAGGCTTGTTTACTAGGGAGAAAAAAAAGCAGATGAAGAAAATCATCGATAAAAATCGTTTTGTTGACGACGGAAACGACGAACGTGAAACGACGAAGGTATAACCATCAAAATAAGTGGAAAGCTAATCATTCCATTGTGAACTAACAAACCAAAGCTCCCTAACAGTAGGCTTGGGTCTTTTCAATGACAATTGCAATGATGTAAAGGAACAAAAAAGAAGTCGAATTAGTCAAGGAAATTGATTAAAAACCGAGGCTTCTGATTTTCAAGCTCACACAGCGCCGTCAAAAACTCAAACATCACAACGCCTCTGATCTGTCCATCTCATTGTAAAGACCATCACGTTAAAAATCATTGCTATTTGAATCTAAACGTTCGGTGTACCATACTCATCATGCTTTGCGAAGGCTTTATAACCTTCGGGAGTTTAGGAAATACACAATGGCAACGGCAGCGGGAATGTCACTAAACAATGGCTGTGCTTGTGCGTTCTAAATCTTTGTAAAATTTCATTGCGTCATCTGAAAAACAACCACGTGAAATGACTAAAATTTTAAGTAGGGACTTTAAGCAGTCAGGACGGCAACGCTAAGGAAGACGTCGATTAAAAAATTAGTTTCTTCTTTTAATTAGAATTTGGAACATGGTGGCATATGTGTTTACCGTCTCCTATGGCGCCACACCTCAACCTCAACAAAACGCATAAAAGGAGCGTTGAGTTTCAAATGGAAATTAAAATAATTTGCCGTCGCGGTTTCGGCTCGTAGATGACGCAAATTTTGGTGATTTCCCGTTGTTGTTTTGCAAAGGACGGTTAAGAAATGTACAAAGTTTTAAAACGTACGTGCTGCTAATTAGTTTTAAAACGTACGTTCTGCTAATTAGATCTTTTCTTTTTCCACGTTCTCATTGCCGTCGCCGTCTTGGTTTGCTTAAGGTCCCTAGTAGGGAGCTTAAGCAACCACGACGAAAGGGACGACGACGACGTCAAGTAATCGCGGAGGGTCTGGAACGAGAACGTCGTTTTTAGCGGGAAAATGAAACTTAAGCAGTGAAGATGCTCAAGGACGACGACGTCTGAAATCTTGTTTATTCTCGCTTCGTCAGTTTAAGAAATGACATCGTTCATAGACGTCCAAAACCTTCTTCTTCTCACTCATGGATCAAATTTCCACATATATATCGAAAGTTCGAGAGTAGGTTATTCAATTCTTGAACATCAACAGTCCAAGGAATTATTAAGCTTTAGCTTTATTTACAATAATTTACGCATCGCAAAAGTTTAAAATATTAAATTTTACGCAAGTTATTTGAGATTTAAATTCAGTTCTAAGTGTTGCTGATATAAACAAACCTATTTTGCACAAGGTTTGTCTGATTTTCAACATGCTTTAGCCTGGTATGTTCTACTTTTGATGCTCCTTCCTTTGGCGAGCAAACGACGTAAGTCTGTCAATTTAATCAATGCTAGCTAGCGATCGGCACAGATAGCAGTCGTCGCGCTTCACCCGAGAATACTATTTTTTTCCCGTGTGATTTTGTCGGAATAATTTTTATGGCTGTAAATCTATATCAGACATTTTGAAAATAGATTCGGAAAACCTGACAGGTATTCAAGCTCATGTTAACACACCGATCTGAAATATTCTTTGTTGTTTAAAGCGTCTCGATTGAAGAACAGCAACACGAAAAATTTTTAAGTAGCAATAATCCGGCAGTTCCATACACAGCTTTTGACCGAACTCAGAGGTGTATTACACTGCCATTTTAAACTTTTCATTCAATAAAAATGATAAACAGCACTCTTTCATAAAATATACGCAAATAAATTTAAACCTTACGTGGTCGCTTTCACCGCTTGACTTGACATCTGTTGTGCGGAGGAAGGAATATGAGTTGGTGTGTTTTCGAATTTTATTTGTTTAGAAAACTGGAAAGGGTGGTTTAAATCAAACGAAGAAGCGAATACAAACTCCAACCGGCCATAGACTGTCTAAAAACTGACAATAAACCCGCACCTCTTGATGAGAAAAACTGCTTTGAAGCTCGAAAAATTACTACGACCTGAAACAGGTCCTTCTCAAGTCGTCCACGACAAGACGACGACGGAATTCTTGGTTCGCGCTTGCGCAGTGACGTTCTTACTAATTCCGGTCGTCGTGGTTGCTTAAGCTCCCTATTATCTGGAGAACGACGACGGATATTTTTTCAAATTTTTGTGTCTTATTTAACTATGTGTTCCTTATTGAGTTTCGAGTTTTGATAATGAAAACAAAATAAATTAAATGCCTCAGATTCTTGCGATATTCTAGGTAAAATATTAAGAGCGACTTTCTGTAAATACCACGGATAGGTATGCAAGATGGAAAAATCCAAATCTCCCAAACTTTGTCATATTAAAGCCCTTATAAAACTATTTTAGAAAATACAAGATTCAGATTTTTGTGATTGATATTTTCCAAAAAAATATTTTTTGTGAATCTTCACCTCCGAGAGGCCCTTCAACCACCGAAAAATGTGCTTCGCATATTCGCGTGGTGAATAGAAACGGAATCAAGTACCATGACTATTGCGATATAAGATGATTTTATGACCTTTCCTTTGTATGAAAACGTTGTTGTAATTTCAAAAGATCCCACTCTGAATTTTTAATTGTTTCAAAATCACCCTCTAAAACAGTTTCATCGCGACTATCAATTTTGCCATATTTTAACGGCAAAAAACCCTTCCTGGTACATGGCTTTCGTTGTGCAAATGCTATTCCAGAGAAAGAGCAATCGTTTTTCTTTAAATTTATGAAATAAAATTTGGGGGAAATTCAAACGGCAAGTTTTGAGAACTGAAAACATCAATGGTACTTGCGTGAAATTTACAAATTTTGAACTGATAGGATCTAAAAGTAGTTACGAGTGACTACGAGTGACCACGAGTGACCACGAGTGACCACGAGTGACCACGAGTGAAATTAAATCAAATTATTATTCATCTACACTTAGACGAGTACAAATAACGCCATAGACGAGTACAAATATCACGCGGCATTTGAACTCGTCTACTGTAGAGTATCGGTTAAACAGGTATTCTCACATCGCGCAAGCAAAGAATTGGATTGCAGTTACTAAAAGAAAAAAGTGGCGGACAATTTGAAACATATTTCCGACGACGAAGAGTCAGAATGGCTGGCAAATATAGATCCAAGTTTATTAGATGAATCGAACAAAGAAAAACAGCTTGACGACCAAAAAATTCCTTCATTTAATGAAGAAAATAGAAACAGCAAAACAACGCGCCAATAGCGACGCGCGGACGTACCAAAAATAGATTACGTGACTTTTGGACCCCCAGCAAAGGTCGGACAAACATTGCTGTAAGCACTGTAAATCGATAGGAAGAATATCTATATGTTGTTGGATGTTTTGCGCTGCAAATGGTAGCAACAAAATACTGCTGTTGGGGAGAGTGCAAAAGTGATTCTACATTTCCTCATTTGCTTCATCCTGCTTTAAAGAAGAGATTACAAGAAGGCAAACTGATATTTTTGCCGTTCCCGAAGAAGTCTCAAGGACTCGAAAGATGCCTTCGATGGGTTAATGCTTGCGGTCGAGGTAAATATTTTACCGTAGACAAAGTAACAAAATACACCTATATATGCTACTTGCATTGGCCGGGAGAGGCAGGGCCTACAAAGGAGTTTGATGTGCCCTTGAAGGCAACACTGAAGCCAAAAGAGGTCTTGAAAGCTACAAAACCAAAGCGGAAAGCGGAAAACTAACGACGAATCTATTGAGATACAATGAAATATATGAAGTTCATATATTTTGTACTGCGGTATTAGATACATATGATGCACGATCCTCACAGTAGATAGCGCTATTTAAGCAATAGCGAAAATCAGACCTGAAAAAAAACAGGCCTGTACGGGATTCGAACCACTGACCTCTGCGATACTAGTGCAGCGCTCTACCAATTGAGCTAACAAGCCAACTGGGAGCAGGCCGTTAAGTTGATTCGTAATAAACCCGTAAGAGTGATAAATGAGATACAATGAAATATATGAAGTTCATATATTTTGTACTGCGGTATTAGATACATATGATGCACGATCCTCACAGTAAATAGCGCTATTTAAGCAATAGCGAAAATCAGACCTGAAAAAAAAAATCAGTACAAAATATACGAACTTCATATATTTCATTGTATCTCATTTATCACTTTCACGGGTTTATTACGAATCAACTTAACGGCCTGCTCCCAGTTGGCTTGTTAGCTCAATTGGTAGAGCGCTGCACTAGTATCGCAGAGGTCAGTGGTTCGAATCCCGTACAGGCCTGATTTTTTTCAGGTCTGATTTTCGCTATTGCATAAATAGCGCTATCTACTGCGAAGGACCGTGCATTATACGTATTTAATACCGCAGTTCAAAATATATGAACTTCATATATTCATTCTATCAGAGTAGTTTATCATGGTACAATACTTTGACCTTGTCCATAAGACTTTCTCTGACCGGTAGAAACTCACATTGTCTGAAACCAAAATTGTACCTGCCAGGATCCCATGCCGACAAAATCTTTCAGATCCTGGGCTTTCTGGTTTTTAACTATAAATATTTTTCATTTCATCACGAAGGCTTAAGTTTTTTTCCTGGGTATTAAGCACCTAATGGGAGGGAGGTTTGGGATTTACTAGGGAATGTTTCTGTCTGCGTTGGACCCAAGCCCAATCCCAAGCGCGAGCTAAACCCCCCACCCCCACCCCCTGGATCTAGTCCAAGAGGATGTCATGCAATCTAGTTTAGCTGAGGGATTTTGATTTTTTTTTCAACAACATATGTATATGAGGTGAGTAAATAGGGTGGGGGGGGGGGGGGGGGGAATTTAGCTTGGGCTTGGGCTTGGGCTTGGGCTTGGGTCCAACCCAGACAAAAAAATTCCCTAGTAAATCCCATTATCGCCAAAAAAAGCTGTGTAGGCTTTACAAAAAAAAAACAAACAAACAAACAAACAGACAAGCAAAAATAAATCGTGGGATAGGAGCCGATCTCCTGCTAGGAATTAGAAAAAAAAAAAAACAAAATGAGAATCCTTCCATCTCACTAATTCCCAAACCAAGGCCGAAGCCCAAACCCTCCCACTCCCCACCTCCTTACATGGGTCTAATCAAAGAGGATGACACGCAGTCTAATTCAGCTAAGGGATTTTAGTCTTTTTTCAACAATATATGTATACGAGGTGAGTAAATGGTTGTCCCATTCTTCCATCATTGCTTTTACGATTATTTCAGACAAAATGCGAACATTTTGATGAATACTTTTTATATTTAGATAACTAGTAAAAGCCATGCATCAAAGTAAACAAATGCGCAGGTACGGGAAGTGTTGTCGAAAGGTTTACAGCTCAATTTCGCACAATAAAAATGCTTTTCCTTTCAGATAATTGCCACTACGAAGTCATAATCGTTTGTTTAGTTTTTTAACTGGTAGAAAAGGATCGAATTCTGGAAGTATTTAAACTGCTGTCCAAGTTCACTTGTGTACTGGTTTCACTCGTCATTGCAACCGCAAGTTCAAAAGTTGTAAATTTCATGCAAGTACCGTTGTTGTTTTCAGTTCTCAAAACTTACCGTTTGAATTGCCCCCAAATTTTATTTTATAAATTGAAAGAAAAAACAATTGCTCTTTCTCTGGGATAGCATTTGCACAACGAAAGCCACTTACAAGGAAAGGTTTTTTGCCATTGAAATATGGCAAAATTGATAGTCGCGATGAAACTGTTTTAGAGGGTGATTTTGAAAAAAAAATTAATAATTCAGATTGGGATCTTTTGAAATTACAACAACGTTTTCATACAAAGGAAGGGTCATAAAATCATCTTATATCGCAATAGTCATGGTATTTGATTCCGTTTCTATTCACCACGCGAGGATGCGAAGCACATTTTTCGGTGGTTTAAAGGTGAAAATTAAAAAAATAATAATTTTTTTGGAAAATATCAATCACAAGAAACTGAATCTTGTATTTTCTAAAATAGTTTTATAAGGGCTTTGATATGATAAAGTTTGGGAGATTTGGATTTTTCCATCTTAAACACCTTAAAGTGGTATTTCCATAAAGTCGCTCTTAATTCCTTCTTAATTGACTGGGGCATGATGTTGTGTCCTTAAGAAAGACGCTTCACTCACTTTGCCTCGTCTTCTCGGATAAGACGTAAAGCCGTCGGTCCCGTCTCCTGCAGGATTAGCGGCAGGAGACGTAAATTTCCCATGCACGAGATTACTGTGTAGTGGATGTCCTCCCCAGGTTGGGATGGGTAGGAAGGTGAGATCGTTACATGGACTGAGGCGGCTGCCAGAGGCGCCTGATAAAAATGCTGACGTTCGATCTCAACCTTACGATACTCTTAAGCGCGACTGAATATATCCACATAGAAGTCTGTGCTATATGAATGTAAAATTGTAAATAAATGTCAAAAAATGTAAATGTAAAATGTTCGCCACCAGCATTTGTTCCTTTCACCATTGTTACCTTTGTCTCTAGAGATTGGTTGCAAACAACCTATTCCTTCGTAATCCGTTATGAATAATAGAGAGACCCACAAACAAATTTGAAGTTATTTTTATTAATAACTTTCGAAATATATTTGTAACACAGTGTTGTAAATTTGAGAGAGAAGATTGAACGTCTTTCTCAATGGCAATCTTTTCGTTTCCGGCCTGCTGATGTACTGAGGTTAAACTCCGACAAAACCAGTCCGGAATAGTTGGTATAGTAAATGGAGCAATTTGGAAAATAAATATCTAGAATGCACGCCAAGTACGTAAATTTGGGAGCATATTGCAGTTGTCATCATAACGAATGTACTCCCAGTAATGGGACTTTTTGCTAATGAAATTTGGAGTGTTAAAAAATCATTTGCGGCTCGAGCTCATTTCTTGTTGAACTCATGATTGGTTCAAAATCTTACGAATGTGGTTGAAATAAGAATCTTGGTCATCAGTGATCAAGTAAAAAATCAGACTCGTACAGTCATTGGTTGGTCCCCCGTTGCATTAACTTAGAATGATAAATGATGACGAATGACTGCTGAGCTTAAAAGCTCCCTTGTATACCGAAAAGACTCTTAACAAATTGTTGTTACTGCCCGCCGCGACTAGCCTGTGCTACTTGCGGACAGTGTCAATTATGTAAGGTTTTTCTTTTTCTTTATTTTTCTTTAGTAATTTTTAATCATTGTAATCCCCCACCCTAATGCAAAATAAATTGTTGTTGTTGTTGTTGCAATAAAGATATATCGGACAGGAAAAGTAGAAGGGTTTCCCTGCTGGGATGCCTAGTTATCTTGTTGATGAACACTAAATTTTGTTTTTAAAATGTAACATCGCTATAATTAGCTTGTTGACTTAGGGACTAGCCTATGAGGTCTAAAAATGTAACTTTCTATCATTCTTAGTAACTTGTCTGTCGAGCATGGTAGAGTCAGAGCTTGCCAGGGTGTGGTTCTCATTGAATACTTTGGTCTAGAGGCGTCGATTCACAATTCATTATTGTCCTTCATCTCATAACACGCGAGATATAGCAACTGTTTTCATCCAGCGGTCTTTGATTACGTTCGCCAGAAAACAAAACCCGTAGTTTAGGTACCCAACAGCAAGCGAACTTATTTCTCAGTGAACTTTGTTTGGTAGATTTCTTTGAGATGATCGCGAGGGTATCTTTGTCCTCTTTTTCGCAATACGCTTGCCAAAAGCCTTAAAAATGGGTTTTAAAATTGGAGTCTTAGCTCTCCTCATTACGCCGAATTTTCTCCGTAGATCTTTATAACCACGTCTTTTCAAGTTTGGTGTTTCACTTCGTGGCAAGCAACAATCGTGATGACAATAGTAAAGGCAATTGAACGGTCTGCATTCGGACGGACAAGGTACTTTTATGGTCAGATGGGAAGAATCACCGACTGGTTTTGAATTAGGCACCCTTAAAACCTGGGCGGATGCTCGGCAGCACGATTCGTCACAATTTGGATAGCAAGATCGTGAGCAACCCGGATGACAAACGGCCGCTGGAGGAGGAAGTGGAAATGACTCAGTTATTGTAGGAGGCCGATGTTCTCTTCTTGATGGACTAAGAGCAGGCATGTTCAGGTTTGAATTACTCTTTATAAACCCAGCCTTGCAGCAACTGATTGTACAAGCGGGGAAGCATTGCGAAGCACAGTCACCTGGACAGAGAGGTGTATTCATCGACGGAGAGGGCGCTGCCGGTTGTGTTGCTGTTGGTGAAGAAATAGGGCGGTCACAACATCGTAAAGGGCACGAAGGACCACAGCTGCGTCGACAAACCGCTGGACAGTCCTGGCTAGGGCCATTAGGTTCCTTAGCAAAGAAAGTGTCATATGATTGCTTGCCTTGGTTTTTAGCTCTTAGCTGTTTAGATGACTTCTTATTAGCAACCTCACCTCTTTGGCAACAGTTTTCCAAGCATTGCGGATAGCAGTAGGCTGGACAGATTGGCGTACAGGCAGCTGGAGGTCTTGGTATAGAAGGGGCTGGGGCTGGAGCTGGAGGCGGAGCCAGTTCCGGACTATGTGGAGATTGAGATATTGATAACGACTTTGCAACATTTATTCCTCCAGTTGGATGCTGCCCTGATGGCGTTGGAGGGCTGCTTTTCGAGCAACAACTTGATGGACAACTTTTAGAACAGTACAACTTGCACGATGATGGACATTTCAGTGGGACTCCAATTGCATTCGAAGACTTTGATTCGGGTTTGCTCTCACAACATCTCGGGGGACAGTCCTGTCGGCAGCTCTTGATACAATAATTTGGACAAGTTAGAACGGATACCGCTGCACTCTCCGGGACGCCAACCTCATTCACTTTTGATGGGTTTAAGATACTTGTCGTTTGGGGTTTTGTAGGTTTTATTGGCTTTAATTTGCGGTCCGTCGGTGTGAAAGGGATTTTGTTGAAATGATTGGCGCCGTAAAGGTTACCGTACATATTGTACATCATATTCACGAAATTCATCATTCCAAACCAGCTCATCGCATTTCTGAAAGAGTCGGCACCGTGCTTGCCTTCAGTCTTTAATTGATGAACGTTTGCACTCCTTATGCCTCCAGAATCTGACGAGTTACGTTCGCAACAAATTGGTGGACAATTTGAGTTACATTTTGCTTTGCACGCCTTGGGACAGAATTTTTCGATCATAGTTGTCATGAAGTTTTCCTGAACCTTGGGATCTAGCATTGGAAAAATGTGGTTAGTTCCTGGAGAATAGCAGCAGGTCTTAGGACACGAAGGGTGACAGCTTTCCATACAACTGAGAGGGCACTTTCCCAGGCAACAGCGTACTGGGCAAGAGTCGCGACACTCAGTTTTGCATTCGCCTGGACATTCTTCCTTTTGTAGAAGGGGTCTTCCTTCCATTTCTGAGACTGAAAATCCACCTGTAGGATTTTTCAAGCTGATTGCTTCCAGATTAGCAGCCTCTGGGTCGTCAGGTCGCTGCTCAAAATCGGGTGCAAAGTTTGCAAGGTGTTCGTTCAATTTGCTTTCCGGCCTAAGAAGTACTGCTGTTGGGTTTGGAGAAGAAGCGTTTTTATGTGGCAGTTCATTTGGTGGAACATTCATCTGCTGGGGATTCGCATCATTATAGTGTATTTTAAGAACTCTATGATGTTTACAGCAGCTTTGTGGACATCTCGCATGGCACTCTGTGGCACACTGAATGGGACAAGGTCTGTGGGTTATCTTGTATGCTTGAAGCAAGGAAATGGAAAGAAATTAATATTCATTTGTTGTGTGGGGTAACACAGTTAGCATGCGGGGGCATGCCTAAAGGGAAATATTCTCTAACAAAAGCGGAGGAAGGCACAAAATATAAAAGCATGGCCAATCGATGCATTTGCACTGATCAGTATTTCACAGAATAGTGCATATACTATAAATATGTCTTGTCGCAATTAATCTAGCATGCCATGTCCATTAAAGCCCAAAGTCCCTTTATGCGTATAGGTATTAGATTTTCTTAGCAACGCTCTCGATGAAAGCTGTGCAGATGAACGTCTTATTGCTTTCAGGCTATGCATAAAGAGAACATCCCTTAGTTGATCACAATCCAACTGAGTACGTATATGCAATATATGTTTTTACATCTGGACATCTAGCCTTCTCAGGTTGACAACCCATTCACATTTGTGAAATAAGAATCGATTTATACTGGAGACAGAGAGCCAACTTACGTGCACATTCATATCCATTAAAATAGTGATGATGGTCACAGACGCAAAAACCCTTTATGCATTTGCCATGTTGCTTGCAGCCTGGTAAGCAGGTGTCAGCTGCGGATAGAGTGATTAAAAGATAACGAATTGATATAGCGAAAAAAACGACAAAAAGAATAATTGAATGCGCAATGAAAGAACCTCGTACACAACTCTATACAGGAAATGCAGCCAATTTTTTTAAAATCAACATTTAGGAAAGCAAACATTATACAAGGAAAGAAACCAGGTGTTTTATAGCAAGCCTATTTATAAAATTTGGTCGATAATTTTCGAGTAAGAATCCGGTCTCTTCAGGATAGCCATTCATTCAAGGTGCCAGATTGTAGCGTATTTTAAGACGAGGATGTCAAAGCATCTTGCAGTCTTATGGCAGTGTGGGGATGCGATAAAATAATTTCATCGTAAAAGTAAATTGGACATACGTCGACAGTCGAATCCGTCTCCTGTGTAACCAGCTTTACAGACGCATTCTCTGTT
Source organism: Stylophora pistillata (assembly GCF_964205215.1). Taxonomy (NCBI): domain Eukaryota; kingdom Metazoa; phylum Cnidaria; class Anthozoa; order Scleractinia; family Pocilloporidae; genus Stylophora; species Stylophora pistillata. The sequence continues at coordinate 25,665,525 of NC_142520.1, forward strand.
GATGCATTTTGCATTGTAGTGGCAATCTTTGCATTCATTTCCTTGGGGCTCCTCTTCTGTAAAGGAACACAAGTATTTTTATGTCTTCAAAGAAGTGCTTTATACCAGCGTCTTTATATCAAAGTATATATATATATATACTTAGACGATACCACAAAGGTTGGGTCGTTTGGGGTGACCTTCTCGGTTCTCCCCCATCCTAGCATTAGCACTGCACTGATGAGGCCCAGAAGGCCGAAACAGTACTGGTGTACTCTAGTTTGAGCACTCTGGCATGACTTAGACGATACCACAAAGGTTGGATCGTTTGGGGTGACCATATTGGTTCTCCTCCATCCTAGCATTAGCACTGCACTGATGAGGCCCAGAAGGCCGAAACAGTACTGTCTGCAGTTAGTTATATATATATATATATATGCATCTGCAATGAGACTTCTAGTCTATGGCCTCACTGCGAAAAAAATCAGGGCGAGGTATCTTTCTACAGGGTGCGCTTTGATGTAAAATTTTACGATGCTTCTATGTCTTTATCAGTCATAGACAATGAGCCTCTGCGTCCATGATTAATCGGAGTGAGGTATAAATCATTTTAAGGAGCTCTGTCGAATTATCCTCCATAGTGGGTCTCAATGTAACACAACCTTTTGCAAACTACAAAATATTCGCTTGAAACACCGAGACAATGTAATATGCTTCTTTCTTTTTACGAGAATAACAACAACAACAACAGAAATGCTCAAAGTGGGCAGAACATTTCGAAAAAACTGTTTTAAGTGTTAACGGTTACTGCTTTTATATTAGGAATCTATTTGCATGTTATCTTAAGTGTACCTTTGTTCCCGAACATTTCAAATTTTGGCCATTTACATCATAGAGGCTACTGTGTGATAATACAAAGTATGTCTGCGTGACAAAAGTTTGGGAAAGAATAAGTTTGTCTGATACAACTCGTCTTTTTTTGCTGCAATTTTCCAAAAATTTTCACCGATTAAAAGAAAAAGTGAGCTTGAACGACGTGACATGCATACCTGGGTCCGGATCTGATAGAGCGTTCAGCATATGTGCCAGGGGCTGATCATCATTGATTATGCACACTTTGTCTATGCACTTGGCATGGGGTGGACATCCTTTACATCCTTTTACTGCACATGATGCACAAAAGAAAACTCGTTTTACAACTGTGCATATGTTTCGAAGTAATCAGGTAAAGATGCGAAAAAAATTGCTGACGGACGTTTTCTAATTCAGACGTTTCTTTATTTATGTTTTGGAACTTAGGTAAAGCATTAGACGTAGTTACATCACAGATTATTTTGTTATAGCCATTAGAAAATTACGCTTTCTTGATCTTAAGTTTTTGACCCCAAAAGAGTATCTACCGTGTTTCACTGTATGCTCTCCGTCATCTCTATTCTGGAAGAAAAAGCTCAATGCGGTCTGATAAGTTATACGTTGGGCGCAAAATGGAAAGAACATTTGTAGACAATGAACGGTCACTCTTATTTTTAGAGGCTTCTTCATTTCTTTCTAACCAAAAGCTAAGACATATTTACCTGCCATGGGACCATTTTTATTTGCGATGTTGATGATCTTATAAAAATCGTCTTCAAGTGAAGGCACCTTCGGTCCTGGACCTGGTTTCTTAAATTGCTGTCCAGCAAGGCCATATGAACCCTGTTCCTCCGGGGGGGAAGCGCTTGGTGATGGTTGATTTCCGTCGAAACCAGTAGCCTCACTGTTTGAGGTCTGATCATTTTCTGAAGCGTATGCGTTAGCATCAGGTGCAGTTCCTGGTTGTAGGGTATTCCCGTTATCATCAAAAGCAGTAGACTGATAGGTGGACGGTGCAGTGACAGTTCCTGCTCCTATATAACCATTGTTTTCTTCTTTAGAATCCGAACCACCACCGATGTTAATAGCATTCGCACTGTCTGTTCCCCCAATGCTACCCTGATTTTCTCCTCCATCGTTATTACTTTCCGGAGGAGTCTCAGCTGGCTCTTTAAGTGCTTCCTCTATAGAAGAAGCGTACTGGATACCAGGAGGCGCACCTTTCTCTGCTCCTTCAATAGGCTGTTCACTTGAGTAACTTACTGTTCCCTGCCCTTCTTGTTCTGCTGTTTGCTGACCTTCCGAACTAAATAAGTTACCAAGAGAATTAGAAGACGTTGCGAGGGTTTGCGATTCTACAGGGGCACCCTCTGACTCTTGGGGTTCCTCTTGTGCTTGAGGCTGGTACTCTTGTGACTGTGCTTGCTGTTGCAGTTGCTGTTCAAATCCTTGCGAATGTGACTGCTGCTCATTAGGGTCTGGTGCCTGCTCCTGCTGATACTCCGATTGTTCAAAACCCGTTTGACCTCTTCCTTGTTCTTGAACTCCTTCTTGACCACCTTGCTCTTGCTCCTGACCTGTTTGTTCGCTCTGGTATTGTAATTGCCCACCATCTGTCGCTTGGCCTTCTTGTCCTACCAGCTCTGTACCTTGCTCCTCCTGTCCCTGCTCTTGAGGTTGCTGAGTGTATGACTCCTGTTGTAACTGAATTGCCTGTTCCAGACTGGAAGGCTGTTGTCCTCCTTCAATCTGACCAGCGTCATTGTTGTTAGCCTGCGCGACATTTGTATCAGATGACTGACTGCCCTGTTGATATCCTGCGCTGTCGTACTGGGACATCGAATTTAAATAGCCTATCTGCTGCTGCTGCTGCTCTTGAGCCTGACCCTGGTCTCGGACATCCCCTGTTTGGTCGCTTTCGATCAGTGACCCATATCCTTGGTCTCCACCACCAGCTGCAATCGGCAGGTACTCTTCAGAAGACTGAAGTGGAGAAAATGATTGAACTAAAGCATATTTTTTAAATAGTTTTTTCTTCTTCTTTTGATCAATGTTGTCCTTCTCATGTGTTTTGGTTGATTTTTCAGAAAGCAAATTTTTTGATAGTTTGGACTTTTTAGAGTGAGTAGCCTTTCTCCCATTTGTTGGTGTAGCAGTAGACTTGCGTCCGGACTCTTTTGATTCTTCTAGAGTATGAGAAAAAGTGGATGAACTCGTTAATTTGTCAGCCGCCTTAACTCCAGTTTGACCATTCTTTTTAGTATTAATATGGCCCTTGCTGACGATTCGTCCACCGGGCACAATCGAAGATGCTTCTTTACTTTTTGCCGCAGAACTGTCCTCTTTCTCCCTGGGTCCCACAATTCTATTATGTTTCAAATCCTTTCCTAAATTGTACTTGTTGCCATATTTTTTTAAAGTTGGATTTCTCTGTGCGAATTTTATATTGCTTTCCTCAAATTTAGCATCTGCTTGACAAAGAAGAGCTGCCAAAAGTTGTGAAGCGTACACAAGGAAAACTGTACCAAAATATCCAAAAACTCTCATATTTTGACTACATATCTTTATCCGGTTACGGTGAAAACACAACTCTACAATTAATAATACAAACAATTGTGTCTTCTAAGCAAAGAATATAGGTAACACGAAAACAATTCGGCGCCTGGTGGTTGTTATTTGAATATCATTAAAGATCTGTCAATAAAAGTGTTCAACCTGTTAAGCAGCTACGCTTCTAACTTCTGATTGGTTTCGAGAAACTTTGAAGAGAATAGAGCTGGTTCCGTGCCTTGCTTCAATAGCTACTCCCTAAAAGTGTCATATACTAATGCAGGTAAATTTTTTTAATGGAAATTTCTCGAGTCAGTCGTTGTTATGACACACATATCGGGTTCTATTTGTTCTTTGCTTAAGTCGAAAGGAGTTCATAAATATCCCAAAATACGATTGTGATACCCCCGTGGGATGAGAAATCTTATAACGATACCAATTTTGTTTTGTTGAAAGCATATCAAATTTGATTTTGTGTGTTATATAATATTTACGATAAATATCACTTACAATACAAACAGACTGATAAGTCTAATTGAACTATAAACCAAGAGAAAGAGCTTTAGTGATGATACTCCACTACGCCAAATATTTTCATGAAAAGGAGATAAAATATTTTTAGAAGGCGGTAAAAATATACGAAAAGCTAGATAGGAAGTACATAAAAATGCACTAAACAGATTTATTTTGAAATTATTTTTCGATGCCCTCTTTTCGCAATTGTTAGTTTTTAACAAATTTTAATGTACAAGTTTACTTCGCACATGCAGAGTATGCTTCACTTGAAATATTTGGAAAAGCATTGTGGACAAACCTGCTGGGGTAGGTAAAAGTTGAATCAGCCTGAATGAGGATGCTACCTTTTCCAATGGCGACCAAAATGAGAGATGTAATAGATTGAGAATCCATATAACAAAAATGGGTCAGTCCGGTAACTTTAGCACTGTGACTCCATAAATGAATGAGGAAATTCTAGTCTTGAATCTACGTCCCGTATTGAAACACTGCGTACCGCTTCCATGTACACCGATTCCAAAACTTGGTATTATCAGACTGTATGACTAATGCTCTACCTTAATCAGATCTACAAGAAGGAAATTTCTTATACAATGCTGTGTAAAAGTAATGAAAGGGGCTATCGTCAAATATCGCACATTGTTCTTCGAATATGTCGTCGATATATCTCGTTTGAACGGTAAATCGTTCCAGCGAATTATCGCGACAACGACATATCGTATAGCGCGCAGTACATCATCACCGATATATCGCTCCAGTGAATATAATTTCAAATAAGATATGTTCAAGTACCTTTTGCAAACTGATGTCCAAACACACGTGTTAAGATCTCCTAACACGTGTGTTTTGATATCTAATCACGAGTGTTTGAATTTGTTCTGTACCGGGTATCAAGGGGTATCCATGGGACCCAAATGAGACCACCCAATTGGTTAATTACCTCATGCATAATTAATGAAATTGAGAAGTTTAGTTTTTCTATGGGTTGCCTCCAGTTTGTGTCTGCGCTATTCAGAGAGAGAAATGCAACAATAAAGATTATAGGAAGAAGTTCTTAAGTTTATTCGTTTCCGTTAAACACTAAATATGAATGACACTTTCGGAAATCGATTAATGCCCAAAACTTTTGTTAAAAAAATTAGTCTTCGATGGGTTCGAAGCCGTGCTTCCCAGAAACTAGTTGGGCACCGAGGATTTTTAAATTAATTTAATAGTTTTTTAGATTTTACCTGTTATTAATTTTTTTCCACTCTTCTATTTTTCTCACACTTAAAGTAACAGCAAGGTGATACCACTAGCCTTTCAGATGTTACTTTTATCAGTGTGAATTCAGATTGATGAAATGAGCCCAATATTGTATGAACCTTAACTTGTTTATTCATAATCATTGCACTAATACTTTTTTTGTTTCTTTGAACTATCACAAGCGACAACTACTTTCAAGGTGAAACACATTAAACTCGCAAATGTTTTGGGTAGAAAACGAAATAGTTAACACCTAATTGTTTGACGATAAAGTAAAACTTTTTCACGTTTTCCCGTTTAGAAACTAGAGTGCTTTTCGTAATAATGGTTGCATCTTTTGAATCATCATAACGATTTCCTCGATTGCAAAAGAATTGTAAAAATTTCCTGATTTTGAATTTTAAAAACTACTTCCCTTTCTCATTTTAGAGAGAAAGCGTCGTTGATTCCATAAGGAAATTTATTTGACCCGTAAAAATTCACCACCCTTGTCAAGAAGCTCAAATTTTCCCCAGAGTGATTGTTTACTTTTGCATTGGACCCTTTCCTATTGTGAAAGCCTCTTACTTAGTGCCACATGCTTTGGATGATGTAATTTCAGTCCGCTGCATCATCGCTTGAAAGCTAAGGTGTCTTATTAAAATAACTGACATTTTAATTTAAAACAGTCAGAGCTTGTACACGTCGTTCGCCAAGGATCCACCAACTCCGTCACCGCAATTCTCAGAAGTTCCATACCTCTTGTAACTGTTATCATCTGCGCCACCGAAACATTGGCCTCCGTTTTGTATGGCAAACACTTTAAGACCCAGTCTCTTCGCCACGTCAGCACACTTGCTGATCGGCTGTTTTCGCTCGTGGTAATTGTCAGCAAGATTCGGATCTAAGCCTTCCATGACCATCATCGCGCGTTTCGATGGATCTCGCCACTCGGTGGTGTCGGCCCAGCAGCCTAAACTACGGTATTCTGTGACAACGATGTCTTCTGTCGAAATGAGAGTTACAATGATGAGAGGAATGTTAAAGAACAGTTACGAGCTCGAGATATTCGTACCTCATTACGCCAATCTCGATTCGAGGTAGATGTACTTACTGTGCGATTAAGTCAGACGGAACTCGCTGACGAGTTATGCTATACGGCTAGGTTCGCATGTGATTGCTGCGTATTGTTTAAATAACTTGTGGTAAAATTAGTGTTAACTCCAGGAGTTTGTGAAACTTAATTGTATGACACGATGGAAGTAAAAAACGCGTTCATATCAGTCTGTGATATGAGAGACTTTCCGTCGAACCAGAATAGCTTACAATTTTCTTCGAACCACTTACAACTTCTCTTCCTTACCTGACCACTGTTGTCCACCTCCAGTTTCTGTACTACCAAGTGCCGGTGGAGGTATCTGGAGCTGGGTCCCGTGTTGCATTGTAGTTCGAGATGTCGCCGTGATCGCTAACAATAAGGGAAACACAAGCTGGTTATTTACACGAGACCTAAACCAAACCGCAGTTTTACCCGAGTAGTGGGATTCTCTAAAAGTAGTTTGATCTAATAAAAGAAATGTCCTTCCACCATTAACTTTCGGCCCTCTTGACACTGTTCTCAGAAATAAATATTCAGATAAAAGGTTCGGCTAAATTGAAGATGGTTTAGAGCGCGATCTTGTTAAACAACAGCTAAACTTTGTTTAAATAACCAACCCAAATAGCTTAATATTTAGATCACTGAGATCCGTAAACCTTGTTCTATTCTGGATTAGTTGTTACGACAAATTACCAATAGGGTAAAGTGGTAAAGGGTTTCTTAGGCTCACTTTGACAAGCATAAACGCTGAGGCAAAGATAGGTGTCAAAAGTAAAAATCATACCCTTTTTACATCTAGACGCCTCTCTGGGCGATTTTGTCTCCATCAGGCACTGCGAACGGCTTGAATAATAATGTCAATTAGAGAGGATTCTACTACTTTTCAACAGAATGATCAAGCTCCTCTCCTGCCTAAGCCTTTCTTCTCAACGCAAAATTGCTATCAAATATTCGCTTTGTTTGACCTGCGATCAAACTTAAGCAATGGGGAAACCGATGGATCAGTCCATTTGTTATTGATATTTTCGCAACGTTTGACAGAGTTAGGAAATAGTAAAATAATATTATTTTCTTCCCTATCCGAGCGACTCATGTCGAATACTTACGGATACATGCGCGCTTTCCAGTATTGTTCATATAGTACCCCGGGTTGCAAATGCAAATGTCGCCGGTAACTGTGTAGGAATATTGCGGACACTTTGGTTTCACTACAATTAAAAAGAAAATGACAGAAAAGTATTTTTATTTTTATCGACTCAATACTGACACTTTAGTACTTAATAGTTACGATTTTCACTAATGAAATAAAGTTCTCCTAGGTAACCACACTCACTCTTATTCCTAATCGTTTGCATTCAAACTGTCTGACAGTGGAGGGAGGGAAAGAGAAACTGATACAAAAAGTAGGATAATTCATTCTCTAATCTACGAAGGACTGGTGATTGATTTGAAATAGGATAAAAATACTAAGTATTAGTCTTAAAATTATAAATCACTAAAATGGCGGAAAGTTATATTTTTTTCAAAACATTGCACGCGCTCGTATGATATAATTAGTTTTTTGGTAGAAATAGAGGCCCTAGAGTTTCTCATTTTTATGCTTCAAAGCACGAGTTACCTCTTTTACACGAAAACCCATCACCAGAATATCCTCTCCTGCAGAAACACTTTCCGTTGATACAACGAGCATGAGGATCGCATTCGGCGCACATGTCCACTGTTAGGAAATTAAAAAACTATGATCAGTTTCCATCGGGTAAGGGAAGAAAGAAACCTCTGAAATACGCCCTGCTCCCAATATGCGGCCTCGTAGCTTAGTTGGTAGTAGCGTTCAACTATTAACTAGGAAGCACGGGTCCGACTGAACTGTCGAAGTGTGACTTGAATTTTTTTCCAGGCTTCTTATCTGCAATTGGTTAAATTGTAGCTTACCTTAGGTGATCATTGCTTTACCTGGATTAAAACTTGTTGATGGTCACTAAGTACCAGTAAAAAGAAACTATGCCAAATTTTAGCATAATAAACATAGGAAGCATCGTCTTATTGATCGGTTTCCAAGCGGATTCTTTAGCAGGTTATTGAAGCACATTTTACAAGTTAAAATATGAAAGATATAGGCGTTTTTTTCAACGAAAACAAGAGTATAGTAGCTTACATACCTCCTATTGTTAAAAACTGATCGTTTTCATTAAAAAATCTGGATGTTATCCTAAAGTTTAACCTCCTAACCTCAGAAAATTAGTAATTTGCTTAAAGGAGGTTTTCGCAATGAAACATTTCTCAACCCTTTGCTATAACTCTACTTTCTTACTTCTCTACTTTCTTTTCTTACCGTCGCAAAACCTCCCCTTGAACCGAGGGTTAGGACAGATGCATTCAAAATCCTGGTTGACTCCTGTTTCTTTGCACATTCCTCCATTAAGACAAGGGTTTGGATGACACGCTGCTCTGGGTGGAGCTATCATGAATGAGTTTAAAACAAAATTAGGGCCGCACATTGACTTAATTGAGGGTAATACCTAGCTGCGCATGCTCATACAAATTCCATCAAACTAGAATAAGAACGAAACCATCGATATTTAACAATTATTTGCCGAAGGCGAGGTGAATATCGTCGAATAATCCCCGAGACGAAGTCGAGGGGATTATTCGACAATATTCACCGAACCTGAGGCGAATAATTGTTTTAGTATAATTTCAGAGCTGAAATACAGAGAAATTTCTAAAATCATAACATTTTAGTAACATTTATTAACATTTTAGTTTAACATGTTATATAAACCGCGCGGAGCGTCATATAAGGAACCGCTCGACCAATCAGATTGCTGGAAACTTTTTGTTCAGCTCTGAAATTATACTAACTACCATTAGTGATGAACCTGATACATGATAATCTGAGAGAATGCCTTGAAAACCGGGGCCCAAGAGATATAAAACCAAACTAACCGGCCGTGTTTGCCACGCAAACTGCACAATGACAGTTTGTTAGCAAACAGGATTAGAAGAACGTACATATGCTGGATACTTCAAGTGTTTGGTCAATGCCTTTGCTAGGTTGGGACTCTAAGATCCAAGGTGCGACCGTAGCATTTTAAGCAGTTACGGTCAGTTGCTTAAAGAATTAACATCAATATATATCGACTATGCTAACTGTCTTTACATAAATTGAGGCCTGATAGTTCGTGCTGAAAATGAAAAACACGGAGAGAAAGGGGAGTCAAGCGTTCACTGAATGATTACACCCAGTATTAGTATTTCTTGCCCGAAGGATCCACATGGGATTTGAAAACTATATCTGGCTACCGTTAGCGTTTTTATTTGATACATGGTTTCATACGTGTTGTAGGTGTAATCTTTTCACACAGCCTGCCGTATGTGTCTTTGGGACACACGCAGTAAAAAGTAGATTTTCCTTCGATGCATTCAGCTCCATTTTTGCATTTGTTCGGAGTGCAGCTGTTTGGCAGCTCGGACGGATTCGTAGGTGCCTCTAAAAAAAGGCATTATCAACAATCAGTGTAATTTTCGTAAAGCGTTTGTAATTTAAATTGTTAATTCCGAATTCAAGCTTTCAAATGTTGGGAGAACACAAGAACATGTACTTTCCTTACTGATTTCCAGATAGATAGATAGAATGGATAGATAGTTTATTCAAATATACCTAGCAGCCTTGCGGCTGAATTGCGTATATTACAATAATGTAATTAAATAAATATATTATATAACGTATACAAGAATATTCAAAATTATAACAATTAAAAAATCTATGAGCTAAAACCTATCTATATTTAAAAGCTATATTTACATTATCTACATAGGTTCCAAAGAATCATTTTCCCGTTGGTTTAAGGCATGAACTAAATTACATAAGGCGTCTTGATCTTTAATTTTCTTTCTCGATAGGCCGCCAAGATAGAGCCTGTTCGTATTGCTGCGTTTCCAAAAGAAAAAATTATATATACATCATATCGAGCAGGGGGCATTGAATAATTAAAAAATATGTATTAATAATCTTCTGTGAGAAACGAAACAACTGAGCTTAGATCTATAATAGAACGTCCTCTCCTTTAAACTGACAACTCTAATGGCGCTTAGGAATTAAAAATTATCCATCTCAATCTCACTGTTTGGTTTTTCCTCCTCTGGCTTCGTGCAAGTGATTCCGTCTCCCTCATATGGTGGGCGACATTTACAAACTCCATTTTCGCAGTATGCATTTTTGTCGCATTTAGCACATTTGTCAACTGGAAAATAGGAGGAATGAAGAAGGTGAACTTTAAAGACTGAAGCAGAGATGAAATGGCACGCAGAAACGAAAGAAAAAAAGCAACAACAACAACATAAAAACAAAACTATAGAACAAATTGATAGTGCAAAAACAATATATAGTTACTAGATAACCTTTCCATTCTTCTACTTAAGCGGAATTGAAATGACACGCAAAAACAAAAAAAAAAAAACTACAGAACAAACAGATAGACAAAAAGCAATAAAAGAATCAAGGAATATGAAAAATGGCAGGAGGAACATTACAACAGTCCCAGTATCATAATCATTTCTAGCGTGCAGAAAAATTTGAAATGGAGTGTCGAAACTAATTAAACCACGCAATGGTTTTCTTTTACTTTGCTCTGTAATTGATCAAGAAAACTCGCGCCACTCTCCCAACCAATCAGATCCAAAGCGAAAGATCAATCATGATTTGTTCGCCTGCGTTTTCCCGCGCTTTAGAAGTTTTGTCGTTTTTATTTTGAGTTCTTATTGACCCTGAAGGTATTTTCCTTTATTTTCATTTGCTGTCGTAATTACTTTGGGTTTGGTTTTACGAAACTCAATCGAATGGTGTTCTTTGCGTAACATTACAATTACAATAATACTCACGTGCGCATGTCGGGCCTTCGTACCGAGTCGGACAAACGCACGTTACTTTGCCGTCGGTGAATTCACATTTTCCACCATTGTTACAAGGGTCCCTCTTCTCGCCATTCTTTGGTAAACAGGAGTTATCGACTGAAAAAAGTAAAGAGAAATATTTATTAGTTTTAAAGTATTTTGGACATTTTCTTTTATGAAACAGAAAGGAAAACTATTTCGGGTGATACAACAGTAAGCCATCACTTGGGGACTTCTTAGACACACCGTAATAACATAATCTGTTTGCGAGAGGAATTTTTTTGAAAGCGAAATGTACCAAATGCATTCAATTCGTACACGAAACAGAGAGAAAAAAGCTTTATAACAGTAAGCTATCATCCGGGAACTTCTTAGACACAAAGTAATAACATGAGATTGTTTGCAAGATTCTTTCAAAGCGAAATGCAGCAAATGAACTCAGAATCTTACGCAGACAGCTCTCTCCTTGATATGGTTCCTCGCAATTGCACTTTGGTTGTTTATCTTGTACTTCACATTTCCCTCCATTGTAGCATTTCTTATTTGAACATGGGTCGTACTCTATAAACCGAAAAGGTAAGATTGCCATACAGTTTTGATTGTGAATTTAAATGCACTAGAATTATACTGAGACGTTGATACGGGAATAAATGTAATGATTAAGTATATACTTAAAAGTAGATGGTGTGGAGAGCGAGCGCTGATTGGGTATTCAAACTCCGAATATCCTTTTGTATCCACCTCCTATCAACTCGCCCGATGATATTTAAGGATACCGTAGACCTTCGAGGGCTATTTACTTTTCTAATAGGTTTTCATGTCAAACTAAGCATTCTTAATTCAAATCTAGGTTTAATAAATAGTTTGGTAAAATATTAAAACGTACTCGAGTTATTTACAAAAACTTATTTTCGAACTGCACTCTTTTGCTCTTCAGTGCGTGAATAGTAATTCTTTGACACGTAGAGAAGATGCAGAGAACATACCACGGCATAGCCTTCCGCTGTATCCCTTGGGACATTCACACCACCAGTCCGACTGAGATGTATCAAAAGTATCATTCTCCCGACAAGTGCCACCATTCTCACAAGGGTTTGGATGACAGTAAGAGGTTTCTAAAAAAATAATAGCGAAAAAGTACACGAAAAGTTTCTGAGCTATATTTAGTCTAAAATGTTTTCTCTAATCGGTTTAAATCCTATCTTACTTTGCCTTCAGATGTAGGACATGTACATACTCGCTAAAGTAAGCAACGTCCTACTAACAACCATTCCATTTGATAATGTTTGTACTCGGAAGACGGTAAGCAAGATCCATCAGTTAAAACGCATTTCGTTTCTTTGCTCCCTGAACGTCTCACGTTATGTTGAAATCGCTCGAATTTTCCAAAAGGACGCTTTTTAGGTACGCCCAAACCCCTATGAAGTTATTTGCCTCACTGCACTAAATATGGACGATTTCCTACCTCATGTCAAATCGCAACACATAGAAATACTTCATAACTCACTTGGTCTGCATATATGTCCGTCACCCAAGTATCCTTTTCTACATGTGCACTGGCTAGAGACACAAACAGCGTGGTGATGGCAGCCATTACAGCTGCTTTCGTGAAAAAAATCTAGGACAAAATTCCAAAAATATCAGTAACATTATAACACAGTGTTGAGCTATCGCATGTCAAATTAGGCCTAGGAGTCAAGTGAAAGGATCTAGGGACCTTGCAGAAATAAAGTTGAAAAGAGCTTATTTATGACTTATACGTAGCATAATCTGCGGATTAAAGATTAGCGAATTTATATTCTTGACTTAATTATTTGAAAAAGCTAGGCTTGAAAACACTTAGGCTGAGCCGAGACGTGAAGCCATGGCTTTTGATGTTGCTGAGTCTAATTTCAAATTATCAGTGGAGAACTGAAAGAGATGAGTGGGCAACCACAAAACAGGTCTGAAGGGATGAAATGTAGTTGATTTTTTCTGGCTATCACACGTTATACTCACTCTTCTATATGTATCGAGCACTGTTTTACAGATAGAAAGTGTAACTCTTCTTTATGTATATATATATATATATTTTTTAATTCTGTGAGACTTACGTTCACAGTGAGATCCTCCTCGACCAGACGGGCATAAACAGGTGTAGTCCCTCCCGTCCGGAAGACATTTCCCACCAAAGAGGCAGGGATTAAATGGCACACAAGGTGAGGTGGAAAGCGGGTTGGAAAGAACAAGGGATTGAAATCCTTTTTCTGAGAGGATAATATAACATTTTAAAATAGATTTAACAAAGCTACACTCTCCATGGCCTTCATTCAATTTTTCCCTTTGCTAAGCATTGTACTGCTCTGGTGAGGATAAGTACACCAACAATACTTTGTGAATAAAGGCTGATAATTTCTTGAGAAACTGTTTGGGGCTGCCTCGGTGGGGGTAACGAAATAATTTCAATATATCAACAAAGTTGAAATGGTGAATTGGCCACCGTTACGATTATAAAAGCTGACGTTTCGAGCGTTAGTCCTTTGTCGGAGCGAATAGAGGAATTGTGGGTTGTGTGTGCTTTTAAAGGCAGAAAATGGAGCTACGTGATTGATGGGAACGTGGCAACGAGAAAAACAGGAAATGATTAGTGGAATGAAAAGCGTTCGTTGATACCTTTGGGATTTAGACTGCCGGCTTAAAAGATGAGCCTTTGTTCAAGAGTTTTACGGCTTTCCGTGCTACCTAAGTGTAAGGAAAGACCGCAGATTGCCATATGTTGCTTAGAATGATTAGGTGAATTGAAATGTCTAGCGACTGGTTTCAATGCGTCCTTATCATTCCTCTCCACCTCGCGAAGTTTTTCTCGGAATCGGTCACCTAGTCTTCTGCCTGTTTCGCCGATGTAAATTTTTTTGCAATAAGTGCAAGTTATGCAATACATTACATTGGCGGAGGTGCACGTGAAGTGATCGGTGATCTTAATGGATCGTTTGGGTCCCGATATTTTCTCAGTCTTGTGAATGAAAGGGCACGTTTTGCATCTTGCACGAGCGCATTTAAAAGTGCCTGGTTGCTCATTAGTCTGAAAAGAACTTCTGACCAAAAAATTGCCTATGTTTTTGTCGCGTTTGAATGAAATGAGCGGAGGCTGCGAAAAGATAGTGCTTGTCTCTGGATCGTTTTGAAGTAATTTAAAGTTTTTAAGAATGATGGATTTAACTGAGTGGTTGTGAGGGTGAAACGTGAGAGTGAATGGTATGCGGTCGGAACCTTCCTTTTGTGACGTTTGTAGTACTGAATGTCGATCAATAAGTTGGGCGCTGTGGGAACCCGCTTGAACGACACAATCAGGGTAACCACGTTTATCGAAAAACTGGCGCATTGACTCTGATTTGTCGTGGAAATCAGAGTCATCACTACATAAACGACGAAGTCTTAGAAACTGAGAAAAAGGAATGATTTCTTAACGTAAGATGGATGCGAAGACGAATATAACAAGTAATTATGCGAGTCTGTAGGTTTGTAATACACACCAGTGCATAAACCGTTGCCTTCAATTGAAACTTTGATGTCTAAAGAGGATAAAGAATTGTCAGAAATTTCCCAGGAATATTTCAGAGCCGGGTGAAAAGAATTGACTGCGGTTATTGGTCGACATTACATAGCTCCATTTTCTGCCTTTAAAAGCACACACAACCCACAATTCCTCTATTCGCTGCGACGAAGGGCTAACGCTCGAAATGTCAGCTTTTATAATCGTAACGGCGGCCAATTTACCATTTCAACTTTGTTAATATATTGAAAATACTTTGTGAAGACGAGTATCTTGATTAAACGCTGAATTACAAGTGCTGTTATTTGCATCTTCTCGTTGCTCTTAATGAGAAAAACAGATATAGCCATCTTTGAATAATCAATCTTTAGTTGGCATCTTTTTTCGATTTTTTCCAATTGAAACATGTCACACTGTGAACCTAAGGAGGTTAAAAAACTAACCCTAACTTCCCTATCATTAACCATGTGATCACCATCACAAAGAAAATTACTATTTGAGCGGGACATACCTGGGGACTCGATACTTGCCTTGCACACTCCCATGATGCATATCCCTGGGCAACTGTTACATGCAAGTTCTAGTAACACGAAAGTCATGCACATGTTCCAGGTTGTTAGTCATGCACATACAAAAAGTGGATTTAAGAAAATAAGGACGAGAAACGAGATAAAAGGGATTGTAAAAGCGAAATAAAGATTGCTAATGAGAATGACTAACACATGTGTAGCTTCCAAAGTGTATCTAAGTTTTTTTAGTGTGAAGGAACAAGAAGGATTGTTATTCCCCAAAAGCATGGATGATTGTTCATCACAATTTTAACTCCAAATTCCGTCGAATTTCCCCGACGGGCTTTTGCCAAATGCTTTCGAAGAGAAAGGTAGTGCAAGGGGTTTGCCAAAGAAAGCAGAATAATGAACACGTTTGATTCCAAGCTTTTAATCAGTTGTCCATTGCATCTCATATCATGATTGAGCCACAACTTGTCAACTAAAGGGACTGAGATGATTTAACTGACATTGAAGAAGAAAAACTACGTAGTAGACCGGTCATTTACCAGTGCCGTTTCTGATAACAGAGTTAGAGAAGTGTTTCTCTGTAGACCCATAGTCCATGCATTAAAGATCTTTTTTTTAGAAATTGCATCAATCCCAAGATGATTTTAGGTCCCACTTCTATGGTTCATACCTTCGCAGCTCAATCCAGTAAAGCCCGACCCACAGTAACATGAAAATTTGGAGAAGTCGTAGATGTCAGTGATACAGGTACCGCCATTTAAGCAAGGAGTACTGTCGCAGGCAGTGCTTGTCTGGCGAACTAAGAACACAAATAATTTCATTAAAGGTCACACGTAATAATAGTCTGTAAAAACACATTGTTCTCCCGAGATGACCTCTCAGAGAAATCTGACTCGAAACAACCTGAAAGTTTATGATACACGCTAATATTGTAAGTAATCTTATACCTAGTTAAGAAAACACAGCATCATGCTGTTTCCTTTTTTTTCCCTCTGCCTTTGACATGATAATGGCATCAAGTATAGAATATTGCGTCGGATTCAGGGGCTATCGTACCTTCACAATTGACTCCGTCAAATCCATCTTTACAATTGCATTTGTAACCGCTCAGGTCTTCCGTGCACACGCCGCTGTTTTTACATGGGTTGATGGGCAAACACTTAGATTCCCCTGCAGATAGATCACATACTTGTTAAAAATGTTGTTAAAGCTACCGGCCGAGAAATCATTTCTGGAAAAATTAGACATTGGAGCTTTACCATTATTCAAAAGATATAACTCATTCCGATTTTAAACTATAGCGACCAAAACCTTCCATGTAAGTCGATAAACAAGTATTACTTTTTTACTTGTTTGTATAGCTGAATTGATTTAAATTGAAGTATTTCTTGGCTTTTCACGGGTTTCTTGCGGTAAGTGGAAAAAAATCAGCATAGACTTGCGACGATAGGTGATTACTCACGCTCGCAGTTTTTGCCCATAAATCCGGCCGCGCATGAGCAGATGTAATTTTCAATGTTTTCCGTGCACACCCCACCGTTTCTGCAAGGATTAGGTTCACACTTGCTTTCAACTGAAGAAAAAAAGCAAAAAGAATGGTAGATGAAATCATGAAAAAAGCTAGTAAATTGCAGCTCAGCTACTTGATCCTCTAAAACTTTTCTAACTTTTCGTTTGTCATCGTTACCATTATCAAAACCCAACTATTGTGGGCATCTTGCTTGTGTGTTGAGTAAGTTCTTCTCATCAGAGGGTTGAAACAGCGTAATATTTTCTGACTCGAGAGGTTATCACTTAGCGACACATAACACTTCATTTACCTACAAATTGCGTGGTAAAAAAGTATTCTTAGAGTAGATGTAAGCTTAAAAGCGTACGGTAAATATTTGTGAGACTGAAACCGTTCAGTAGCTTTTGGTAAAAACCTCACCTCAATGAAAAGGCTGTGCGATCTCTTCTTCTCAAATAGAGGAGGTGAGATTGTAGGAATCAATAATAAAGACTTAACATATCTAATGAGAATATATTTACAGCTTAAGGCCTATTTAGGCACTTGCTAAATTCAAGCAAAACTTCTACAAAAGAAAAGCAAACGAACAATTTTCAACGTACGGTCACATGCTTTTCCATGGAAGCCAGTGTGACAGGTACACTCGAAATCTTCAGGGAGTTCGGTACATTTCCCAAAGTTCTTGCATGGATTTGGCAAGCATCTGCTTTGAACTGGAATATTAGATATGAAATTAATTTATCAGGGAAAAAGGAGATGTCAACCAACATTGTGCAACGAGGCCATTTTATTGTCTTTGCTGGACAGTTTTGGCTGAACAGTTTAAGCGATTGGCGGAAAGTCAATTAACGAAGGACAATGAAGGGGAGGATGGATGAATCTCTTTCTCAAGCTTTTGATTGCCCTTTCGTGTGAGTGAAATAATATTGAAGCCGCACGATATTTTTTCTGTGCTTAATTTGAAGAAAAATTGACATTCATTTAATGGCATATATAAATATACTTTTTATGTAGACAAGTCTACGTAGCTTAGTTAGTTAGTTAGTTACTTAACACGAAACCTTCGAAATAAAATGTAACATGATAAAAAACGCCAATTGGCATGAGGCAAAACAGGTATTATTTTACGGCAAGGTTAAAATGAAGACTTGAATTAGGGATTCACTGAGAAAAAAATCCAGCAAAAGCAAGAACGAAACTCAGAATTGCGAGGTTGATGCAGTCACCACTCAACCAATCGGGTAAGATAAAGAGCATATTGATTGAAATCATTGTCAAGTAAACATGCTTCGCCATGACTGGTGCATTACCTTCACATCTTTCTCCTTTGTATCCCACTGGGCAGATGCATTTGAAATCTGTGACTACTGCTGTGCAAGTACCTCCGTTTCTACAGGGATTGACACCACAAGGGTCAATCGCTGTAGAAGTAAAACGAAAGAATAAATAATAATGGTCATTCCGAACATTGCAATAATATTCGGAGACGGTTTTGTAAATCTTAAAACTCACCGGGTCCTGAGAAGTCTCTGTGAATGACAATATATTGCGGAGGCCTCGGCCCAGGGATCGGGACAGGAACAGGGATCTGTTGGGGTGGTAGTGGTACTGGGTGATGTATAACTGCAATCCTCGGAGGCCCGTGCACGGGCACGGGAACAGGGGTATGAATGGGCCTATTAAAAATAATGACGCGATTTCCATGGTAAGGTGGGCCTTGAAATAGAGGTGGCATCGGTGGACCTTCAAAAAGTCCATTTGATCCGGGATCTCCCCTGGCAACAAAACGTGAGAGACCCTCTGTGTTTGCATCCTTAAATAGGACTGGCGATGACAGATATCTGTGAATGGGTTCTCCGGAAAAACGATGTTCAGCGGGCAAAAACTTGTGTACGGCTGGGGAAAAGAAATGCGACGAATGGAGAATACGTTGCTCTGGCTTGGTAGCTAATGGATTGGCAAAGAAGCTATCGGGGTTTTCATTCAGCTGCACGCCGTCACTGGGAAGCTCGTTAAGTCTGTCTGCAAACATGAATCCATCAGAAATACGCTGCCGTTTCATCTCACTCGAAGCATTAATTTTTTCGGGTTCTTTTGTATCCAAGGTAATGTTATACTTCTTTGGAAACCATTTTTTTGACGACTCCATAATTCTAGCCGGTGTTCCTTGATTTTTAAGTCTGACTCTATTTCGAGATCTCTTCAGAAGTCCATCCTCGTCCCGGCGTGCCAGTTTAAAATCCAAGTGTGAGGGAAACGACGGTGTCTTATAATAAGCAATATTTCTCCTTCCGGGATACGCACTAGTTTCAGTTTTCTTTGATATTTGCTCGAGGAAGCCATGTCTTAATTTTTTTGTCGCAATTAGTCTTCTCGATAAGCTTCTCCGTTTTCCTATGCTTAGTCTAAGTACGTTTTTTTTCTTATATATAGTCGTCAGATTGCGCACTTCACTTGTTGAACGCTGTTTGAAATGAGTTCGAATATTGCTTTGTCTTTGATGAGATGGTGATGATCTTTTGACTATGTTTTGACCGCGGACTGTCGACCTTTCCTCCCCAGCCATATGTAATTTCATGGAGCCAAAAATAACCCCTAAATTTAACCAAATAACCACGGTCGTCAAACCTCTAAGCTCCATTTCTTTGGACTGGGTAGAAATTCCCAACTTTACATATGGGGTCTTATTTCCGAGCCATTTTGTTAAAGATGCAGTTGTGTATCAACCAACTTCTCAAAACGCTATACATTATGCATTGCCCACAATTGTTCGAAAATCCCTATGACATCATTTCTCCAGACATGCACTATTAACTCTAAGAGGATCTGTAAACGAAATGGCGATCAATCAACTTTATAACACTTAAATTTCACCAAAAATGTTGCTGTTTTTACAGAGGCGGAGGTAAATTGAAAGCGATTTCGGTAGCCGCTATATTTGTTATGCGTTAAAGCTGAATGTCTGTTTTTTCTTTTCTTTTAGTACAAATAGCGACTCCAGCACCTGTCCGGGTTCAAAAGGCCTATTTATTTAGCATTTAAGAGAAAACGTAGTATTAAATAGGGTGTGTCACCAGCTGATTTGCTTGACTGCTCACGAAGTTAGCCCTTAGCAGGTTGTTATGACTGCTAAAGAAGAAAGTGAAGCAGTTTTGGTAGCCTACTGTTTAAGAACTTTGCTGATTCAAAGTTTAACTTAAAAAATCACTCCTCGAATCATTTCAGCTTTACTATATCAAATTTTGTGCCTGTGTGTGTTTGTGTATCTCTGGTCTTATATACTCCCAGAAGGGATAATCACTGGCTATTTAACTCGTAGCTGTGGGTCCAGGTATTGTTTTTTTTAACTTTGGTGAATAATATGTAACGAACTCGGATACTGTTTTGAGTAATAGCACTTTACACGGACATCGTGTTTTCTGTCGTTTTGATTGAAGGTTTAGACTGCTTGGTGATTTTTCCTAGTTATAATCATCTCACGCCACAGAATTGAGCATTTGTGCGTGAAAAACGAAATGGAGGTCACTAATGCATTTATTTAGCGAGCCGGCAAATTTCTTTAAAGAGGACCTTAAATTTTATTTGCTAGGGGGTATCATCGCCATTTGCGACTTTGGTATAGTGCTTGGTTTGATTCGGCCGTATCTTAGGTTTACGATTTCTGTCATTAAGCTGTCCTTTGAAGTGAGGAAAAGACCGAATTTATAGTAATTATATCGTCCTTACCTGCGACATTAATCCTGTTAACGACCAAAATTTTTCGCTAAAATAGGAATATCTGTTATTGTTTTTAAAATCGCAATATCTGAAATATCAGAAGCTCTACTATCAAAGAATTTAATTTTTCGATTTGCTTCGTAAGATTCAAATTTCAAGGCAACTTGTTTTGTTATATTTACTATAAGCTCAGCTCCCTTTGGGTTCATTTCACACTCTTTGATTTTAGAGGAAGCATCAATATCCCTTTTACGAACGGAAACATTTTAGTGGAAATAAAGATGTCACGGGCTTCGTAGTGACTTTTTGCGAAATCTTTTTACGAAAGGGTAAATAAAGGTTTGTCGGATCAAAGGAAATTGCACATTTAATATCGTGGACAAAAATCTTACACGAGCGATCTCAAGCATCTGGTGGAATATTTCAATTTCAAAACGAGAGGTTTATGCAAAACGATTTTTTTCCTTGGGGAAATTTCAAGGTACCAAAAAAAAAAAAAAAACTTAATTTAGCCTTTGAATGAAGAAAGAAATTCAGACGTTTGATTCAATTTTATTTGCTTATTAAAGTGGTGTATCAAAATCCTTCGTCTACGAAAAGGTTGAAATTTGGAAAATTGCTTTTGAAATGTTTGGTTTCATTTCACTTGACAAAAACAATGTCTCTTACTTATTATTTTAAGGACTTGAAAAGGAATGCCCTAGGGCTTGAATGATCTACATATCTTGGGGCCGAATTATCTTTGATAGGGCGGCACCGGAATAAAGTGTAGAAAAACATTTACTTGAGCACGATATCCCCGCCACACGCACGCAACCTCAATATTTTAATACCGTACAAGACGAATTTTTCGAAGGCTTCATCCACGCTTCGTCGATGACTTGATTCGAACAGCCAAAATTTACTGTCGTAAAATTTTAAAACGTGAAACTATAAAAACGTTATTTTCTGCTAAACGAGTGTACCAATACATTAGGCAAGGAATTGTCCATTTCGCTCAAATGGCTCAAACTTGGGAAGATGTTTAGCTCTTGGAAGTTTGTCTGTGTTCCCTGGTTTACGTGGTATGCCACTTGATTACCTTTAAATTCTATTTGTTCTTCGTTTTCCTCATAAATTGTTACCACTCGTCGACTTGAAGTCAGCTCATGAATACCTCCTAAGGATGAATCTTCTCCAAGAAACTGCCGCGGTAGTCTCCGTTGATGCCTTCCTTTTGATTTTCTAAACTCCACGGCTATTTGGCTTTTGAATCCATTTTTTCTCAAAAACCCTGTTTGGCCTATAGACCCTTTTTTCTTCCATATCGATCCCATGAAAATAAAAGGATTAGCAAGATATTTAACGAGAAGTAACAACTGTAGATAAATTCGTACATCGTTGCAGAATACACAGTTTTTAATTCCTGCAGCACGCAAGCCAAATGACCACAGAGACATGGGAGCTACGGTAATCAAATAGACTAAAACAATTTTCACTGTCAACATGATCATCTTCTTTTCCGAACGTGCATGGTTTTTCTTAGATGTGTTGAGCCTTCTGGCCAGATTTCTCATCGATTTCACCGAGGACCAGTTGGTTGTCACCACAAAACTGCAGGTAAGTGCCACGATAACTGAGAGCAAGGCTACCATGGGTTCAGAATAGGGACCATCAGGGGATGTCACCAGAACACAGTTTTCTGAGTCAATTTTGATGACAAAATTAAGAGCTGCAATGACGAAAGGTATCACCCAGATTGCAGCAATGTACGTTTTTATATTACGCTTTGTTATTCTTCGTCGAAACGGTCTTGTAATAAAGTCGTTGCGATCCAAACTCAAAAAGCAAATGTTTATACTGTCGGTGCAGAAGAAATAAGTCAAAGAAAAATACCTTGTTCTGCAAAGAGCAGCTGGTACAGAAGTCCACTTGATGAACGAAATATATATAACTGCAAACAGATTGGGTATCCCAATCAAACTGCTTAAAGCGCCCGTCAGACAAAGGTTGTAAACCAACAATCGATAAACTGACATACTTCGATTGCAGTAACTTCGTATTGTGGAAAATACTGCTAAATTGCCTACGACTCCCAGGATAATTTCAAGCCCTAAAATTATCAAAGATGTCTTGATTGTTGAAGGTGAATAAATCAAATCCGTCTGAGTGGAGTTGTCGCGTATATACTGAGGAAGCTGAGTCACACGCTGCATGTTGGAAATACTGTTTCGATTTGAAAACTTCCTTTTGTGAAGGGAGAAGACAACACTTCGTTTTTTATAGCCCTTAGGGACAAAAAAAAAGCATTTTTACTTTACACCAGTGCTACTTCAGCATTAATTTACAAACGATAAAAAAAATCCATTTGTGGCAGTGTGGAAAAAAAAAAAGAAATAGTTGGCAATCTTCCGATTTGGCTACCGTTATTTGATTCGATCGATAGGAAACCTTCAATCATGAGTTAGCGGAAGCCGAAAGGTAAATATTCTAACATTAAAAGGATACACACTTAGAATCATTTGTTGATAGGTTACTTTATACCCTCGAGTAGCTCACTACCTGGAGTGTTTAATTGAAATGCTCTTTATTTCTAGAGTTTATGTTCTAATGGAGTGATTTGTTTATTTTCCAAATGATGACACGCGCTCTTCTTTGATGGCTGCATTCTGTTGTTTAAAGTTTTGTTACTTTTACCATATCTTGAAAAACAATGGTTATGTTACTGTAGGTAGAGTGTATGAAGAGCACTCTGTCGCCACGTCTAAACAGCGATTGTTTGATGTGAGTGGAAATGATTAATCATTCGCATAGCATTAGTCGGGAGGATTTCAGGACGTGCATTTAATTGATTCCTTAATTTTTCCCCCCTTTTCAAAACAAAAGTCAAAGAAAAATAGAATTAAATATGCGAGAAACAACCGCTGTCGATGATTAAACATCATTAGAGTTAGTTAAATTCTACCTAATGATCTTCCTGCTAGTTCAAAAAGATGAAATAAAAGGAAATATCGCGCGATTAAAAATCTCCTTATCTCGCTGAAGAATATTTAAGTATAGCTAAGGGGAACGGAAAATAGAGTAATCAGCGATTTCTGGAAATTAAAGTCGTTCGTCTTAAAATTACGACCGTTATGCTTAAAGCAGAACTCATTATAACTCGTCAAAATATTCGCAAAATTGTGTGAACTGTACTAGCAAGAAAATAAAGCATCCCGTAGTAACTTCGAAATTTATAATATTTTGAGGGGCTTACACACCTCACTTAACTCGCTGATAAAGCCATAATCATCTGCCTCACAATGTAATTCCCGCGATGTGCCTCGACATCTCTGGGTCAAGAGATCGACTGGTCGTGTGTCACCTTACAGAACATTATCTTAGGCTGTGACCGTCTTTTCATCAACAATTTCATGATCAATTGGTTTATTTCGATGATCTGTTCCCTCCGTTATCGGCACTGGACATAGCCTCAACCCGCTGAAATCGAGCCCTTGCATAGGTGACCCAGTGATCTAACGAATGCGGCATCCTTGCCTTTTGCACTCCTTGCTAAGATCTACCATGTGATTTACCGCTTTCATACGATTTTATGGTGGTCATTTAACTCATCGAGGCCATTGCTTATGTTCGCTAGGTTTACTAATGATGTGGAAATTTTAAGAATAGTGGAAAAGTAACTAAAGGTGAATTTCCTAAATCGAATATCTATGTTTACATTACATGAGGTGCGACTTTAATCCACGATATTCTGAAAAATAGCTCTTGCTCTTCTTGTTGAAACTACTTTTGGCGGTAGATTTATCGACATTTTACGGCTAAAGCTACAATAAATATTGAGTTATTGAAAGGTAAATTTGCGTTTGAGCTAGGGTGACAAAACCCCTTTTCTTCCCATAGTCTTGTACTTGAGTGTTGTGTTGGTCATGTTATTTTATTTATTAGACTTAATAGGTTCACTTACTTGTTGACCAATATATCATATAAAAAATTCATCGACAAAAAAGAAACATATACACACAATCATATTTATTATCAAAAATTATCCACGCGCTTTCCTGACGTGAGGAATAATTACATTTTTTTCTATCGTATTTCTGCAGCGTCATTCTAATGTTAGTGTAAAATAAGCGAGCGAATAATTGCATCATCGTTGACCAGTAAGAGCCAGAAATATTATCGCCTTGAAGGCGTTTTGTGATCTTCAGCTACTTGAAGGTACTTGAAATGTGTCTAAATTAACTGCTGAAAATATTTAAAAAATCAATCCGGTATCAACTGAAATATGCAGACTCCTCACCTCATATGGCTTAGAAATAAGTTATCTGATAATTATTCTAAGATTATACAATACGTTGCACTGGTTTTTTTGTTCCCACACTATGAAAAACCTGTATTACTACGCCATGGCGTGGCTTGAATGCTTCTGTTTTTTTTTTTCTAAGACTAATTAATCAAAGCCACAGTCAGTTTAATTTATGTGAAGTCATTTGAAATATTTTCGGTTGGGAAAAATTTGGAATTAAGAATGGCTACCCGACTGAGACAGCACTTTATTTTGTGAAGGGATACATACCCCATAGTCCATAACAGAAAACGGAACATAAGTTGTAGTATTTACAGCAATGTGGGATCTTTAAGGGAATGGAGGAGGTCTTGTTGATTAGTGTTCTTCCTTGCGAGTGTCTTCAAGCAAGTGTCTTCAGGCGCTATAGGTGCGAGTTCAAAGTAAATCATGAGGAAGTGTTAAATAAATATGAGAGGACAAATTCATTGCGCAGCAGTTATTTTATGATTGCAGAATGAGAACTCGTAACATTGCTAATACCCAAAAGTAGTTGCAGTTTACTTGTAACTCGGGCAAAGAGTGCTGGGTAAGAAGCTAAGGAACTTCGATGTAGACCTCTAATGGCGTCAAAGAATGTGATATTGATTCCGCATAATTTGAATAACTTGAATTAGCTAGGCTCCAGGATGATACAATTTATTTGTTCACAGGGCCTGGGTTAATCATGCCTCTGCAAATTACAAGAAACCAATCAGAAAGCTCAGTGCGTCATGCTTAAGCTTTTATGGAGTAGAAAATTATCTTTGATAAAGCATTCAGTTGAACTTTTATTTTTCAACTATGATGAGAGCTGACTCAGGCGCTTACGATGCTCAGATTTTTGTAGCTTAGTGAAAAGATTTACGGAGATTCCTTGGGTATCATTATAATAAAGCGAATCGACTAATTCGATCTTTATTTGCGAGAGCGTTAGACTGAAGATGATAGTCAGTACCTTGATTATCCTCTGCTGACTTTCCATTTTTTGACTGCCGTCAGTCTGTGGTGCAGTTTGTTTCTTTGCTCAATAAAGTCATCCGAAGTGTGACAATTATCACAGATTACTAAAATTTTGGGAAAGAGTAAGTAATACAGATGAGTCTTGAAACTAAGTAAATGAATTACTACAAGTTAGTATTCTGAAAGTATGCGAAAACCTATTTTAGTTTGAAAAAAATAATGCATTACTGTTAAGTGATAGTAGCACAGTTGGGTGATGGTGGAGTTAAACAGCCATTTTCAAAGAGAAAGTGGTATTCCAATTTCATTTCACTTCGCTGAGTGCTCAAAAATAATCCCAAGAAATGGCGGTGGATTGTTACTCTGCGCCTTGATAATACCATTATGATCAGTGGTTCACTTTTTAGCACACCTTTGAAGAACTTTTACAAACTCATAAGAGGCTCAATCGTTAATTAGTGTCAAGATAATGCATAAACATTTTTGTGCATCATTTCGTTTGTTTTCTTACGCGGAACCAAACTATTTAAGAATCATTATGCGTACTACAGAAAAACTGAAATACCTCTTTGATGAAGGGTTTCCGGAGCTGAAACTGTAAGTGAAAAATATAAAAAAAACTTCTTTTATCGTAAAATAAATACTTTGGGTCTCACTTTCACATCTGTTGGAAACCATATTAGCTACTTCTCAGGCTAGCTAAACATGCTATATTTACACGCATATCGTATAGAAACTTTTTTTTAGCAGTCGTTAAAATGCCCATTCTCTCTGTTACCTTCACAGCTTAAGCCTGACCAACCAGGACTACAGTCACATTGGTATCTTCCTTGTGCCTCTGTGCAAGTTCCACCATTTTGGCATGGGTTGATTGGAAGACACTTTGATTCAACTGTGGAAAATACGTGATCAAATGACAGGTGTTAGGATATCCTACAACCTAGCGTCACCAACATCTAGAGTAGGAAGTATACAAATTGCTAGGATCTCTCTTGTAAACCCGCCCCATATTAATGTTGTTGACGTGGACCATTCAGATAACCAAATAAAGAATTTCGACACAGCGGGGTAATCAGGGGAATAGCTATTGTCAGAGATGATCCAGTCTCAGCGTACAAAGAGTTGTTTCTGTATTAAAAAAAATGCCATAAATATCTCCTGTAACATAATCTTAAATTGTTGAAAACCTTGGCAGTTCTTTCCAATCCAACCAATCCTGCAAGTACAAGAGTAAGAAGATCCGTCTGATGAACAGGTAGCTCCGTTTTCACAAGGAGACGGAAAACATGGGTCTGCTCCTGTGGAAAGAAATTTTTTTTCACGTCATCTACCTTTTGCTTAGAAAATGGAGGAGAAAAAGAAAAACGTCATTAACGCATTTTATCATTGAGCTTCGAGTGTTGAAGGAAGAGGTGGATCAATTTATAGCTGTAATAGAAAATTCACACGGGTCTTTTTATTTACTCACTGTCACAGTTCTTTCCAATGAATCCCTTAGTACAGGTACACTCGTATTCATGCTCAACTTGGGAGCAAGTACCAAAGTTTTTACAAGGATTTGGCTCACACATGTTTTGCTCTGAAAAAAAAATATATTCAACTTGAGCGAGTTCTATTTACATCATGTTCATAAAAATAGCTAACTAACTCAAAAGGCGGTATCAACACATGTTCACTGATGAAGGACAGTGAAAAAGAAGGCGCGTATGAAGAACATTGGTAGTGCTATCTTGAATATCAGACGATGTTGTAGTCCAGTCTATGGCAGTGATTACACTTCAAGAGAATAATATACATTTTTTTTCAGTATAACTGGTTCTGTCATAATAAGTTTTAAAACAAAAAAAATTTAATTAGTTTTTTAAGCATGCGATGATTATTTTCTTTTTTCGCATTTACAAGAAAGCAAACTTGTTACTCAAACCAATTTGGAATAAGCTTCTCCTATGTCACCTTCGCAATGTTTTCCTTGAAATCCATTGGGGCAATGGCATCTGTAGGTGTTCATATAAGCTGAGCAGGTTCCCCCATTCAGACAAAGATTCACCAGACACTGACCATTACTTACTGACTCTAGAAACATGACACGAAGCAGACAGATCATAGTTTATTTCACATGAAGGCTTTGAAGCTAAAAATAAGGTCGCTTTGTCGAACTCAAATTCTACTCTTTTCTTCTTTGTCTTTCAGCGTCTAGCTTGAATGTGGTTAACAAAAATCTTACTCAAGATAATTCGATTCCATGGCAGTAGATCCGCATAAGAATTGGATCATCAATAGTTAATGCAAGATATACCTGACAGAGAGATCTTTCATTTTAAAAAAAATTCCTTTGCGTATGAAAATGATGTATCAGAAACACGCTCACCTCTTGTATTACCGACGTCCTCGTGAATGTGATGATGTTGAACAACAAGCGGAACAGGATAAGGAACTTTTTGCGGAAACATGACCGGATAAGGAACTCGATGGATAACATAATGTGGTGGTGAAGGCACTGGAACGGGAAAGGGCTTTGGAGGTAAGGCAACAGGGAGGGGAATTCGTCTTATTTCTGGGGGATAGCGAATGTAAACAGGAAACGGAACATGGTGAATCTGAGAAGGTTGAGGAACTGCTATTGGGTAAAATATTTTTTGGATTTCACCTGGCTGTTTCACGGGAAGGGCGACGGGATATGGCACATGCCTTATCTGAGGAGGAGAAGGAACGGCTACTGGAACAGGGACAGGTACATTCTGTATCTTAGGAGGAGATTCTACTGGAACAGGCACCCGCTGAATCTTGGGAGGTGATGGAACTTGGACGGGTACAACTAAAGGCTGAATAGACGGCGGACCTGGAACAGGAACTGGGTAAGGTACATTCTCTATTCTAGGTGGTGATGGAACAGCCACAGGAAAAGGGGCGCGCTGTACATGATGAGGAAGTGGCATCGGTGGCTCCTCACCTGGCATGGGGATCCCTTGCAAAGCAGCTTCAGGGGGAGACATAGGAACTCCTTGCGGTGGTGTCATGTGAAGGTCACTTGGGATTCCAATAGGTGCATCTATGGGGTGAGTTGTATGAATGGGGATCTCTGCAGGCGGCATTATTTCAAAGTCAGGTGATAGAGGGTCAACTCCAGAAGGAGGACGCGGTGGTAAAACGGGTGAAAAGTCCTCAAGTGGTGTGCTCTCTGGCAAATTGATTGGAGGTGGTGGCATGGGAATGCCTCCTGGTGGCAGCATATTGACATCACCGGGCATAGCTGCATCATTTTTGGGTGGATAGGGAGGTTCAATGCCGACTGGAGGATTTAAGGGAGGCATTGGCTCACCTAAAACTTCTGGAGGTGGTTGAGGGAAGGGAGGGATGTTTTGAGGTATTAAATTAGGAGGTGGAAGAGGAGGCTCAAGTCTGGGCGGCGCATTGATATGGATAGCGTACGGTGGTGGACCAAATTGATGGTGACGTAGATGATTATGGAAGTGGGATGGAGCAGTCATTCGATGTGATAAGGGATTACCGACGACATTAGCTGGTATGTGCGGGAAGCGAACAGGATGCTTTCCCATGTGTAAGCCATCATTAACTCCTTTTAAAAATGTATTTATCCGGTGCAAGTGAGGAGGTACATGTGGCCCTGCTCTAGTCTCTGGAGGCAAAACTAAATTACCTGGTCCCTGACCAGTTCTCAACGACGAAGGCTTCTGCTCGACGTATTCCGCAGGCGCGCTATTGAAAAAGAAACGCGGTCTCATCTCACTAGTGGGATCAGACCATCCCTGTCTTTTATCTCCCGCCTGATTCTTTGTAGGCTTGTTAACCAACGTAGAATTTTTGACGGTAAATTTGTTTGTGTTTTTATCAATGCCGGTAATTGGCTTAAATGGCCTATTTGCCGTTGCGCGAGTAGCAAAGTTACTACCTTCGCCCGGTCTAGCATGATCCAGCATGTCAAGTGCTTTGGCTAAGAATACGGACTGTCTTCTTCGACGGTGATTTACCACTGAATCTTTAGGTTTGGTTTTGAAAGGATGTCTTGTGCTCCATAAGCACGACTTTCCCTCGCATGGCTTTGAATTACTATCTTTTTTATCCTGCAGGTGGCTGTTGTCTTGTTTGATCCTCCAACGTTTCACACTGTCGATAGTAGGACCGCCCTCTGTTTTAGCTTGGCGATTGTTATACCTTATGTTTCCTTGTCCATTTGCAACACGTCCGTCCCGGCTGGGAAGTAGATTTACATGACTCCTGTGTAACCCCGTAATTCTATTTGTGCCGATTAACTCCAGAGCAATGAAAAAGTGAACAAAACATAAAAAGGCAGACGGATTCATAAGCGAGTGTCATCTGAGGTGGACTAAAAAGTAACCATTTCTACTGGATGGGTAGAGCTGGGAGATTACACTGGCCTTAACCGGAAACCGTTCTGATTAAGAAAAGAAGAGCGAAAAGTATCTCCGAGAAATTATCTCATCTACCTCAACAGCCATCAAATATTAACTCATGCACTTAATTTTAGAGCTGAGAAATTACTCATTGTGGTCAATCGCCGTAGCTAGAAGATCAAAAGGCGTGAGATGTATAAAAAGCACTTCTCAGTTCTCCTTAAACACAAGCAAAACAAAACCAGAAACGTTGCAGTGACAAAAATGATCTAACTTTTGCTCGTAAAACTCTTTCTGCTTCTCCAACGTCTCGTTTTATTGTTTTGCCTTATAGCCGTTTCAATTACATCAACTTATCTCGTTTTTAGTTTTAGTTTTAAGACAAATCATGCCCCTGTGTGTTTACGACTGCAATTTAAATTCATTGTCTTAAAAACAACCTAGTCTTTTCCCATGAATCTGTTAATTGACAAGTGCTGAGAGAGTCGGTAGAAAAGTCTCACGATTGACAGCAAAATTTCCACAGAATTTGTCACCCATGATCTCACTCTCGAAGTAGAATAGTTATTATCCACAAAAAATCTTGATGATTAAAAAAAGAAAGCTCTATGCAAGAAGGTCGAATTCGTTGCTCACTTTCATGAGAAAGATCTATTTTTTTAGCCAGCTTTTCCCGCACAGATTTCAGCTAATACATGTACTTTTTTGAACAGTTTCTAAAGTTTTCATGCTGAGATCCGTGACACAACGACGAAAAAGCGAGCCAACCGGTTGCTAATTATTGAAATTACATTTGTCAACTTGAAATTTCTAATATGGAAAAATTAACTAAGCTCTCGGTATTGAAACAGAGATTGAAAAAGATTATTTTGAAAACAAATAAGGTATTCGTAAGGACAGGTTATCCTTTCACGGTTAATTTGACGGTGCGATCGTAAACAAAGAAAATAGGTTGAAGTTGACAAGTGCGAAAACATTGTTGAATATTTAATGACCAGAGCGCCTCGGAACCGGAACAAGTTGTGTTTTTTCGCCTTTGCTGATGGAAGATAAGAAAGAATATAGATAACGAGATTATCTGAAGAGCTTTTGGACGACAGAACTGACACCAAGAAATGTAAAAAAAATTCATCGTCATGCTGTTACGGTGTATTCTGATTACCTTTCTCGATTCTTTGACAATACTTCCTTCGATGACATTTGTTGAGACTGCAATGGTTTTAAAGAAAAGTCCAATCAAGAGAAGTATTGGAAAGAAACAAAAAGTAACACATGTGGATTATGTGTTGTCGCAAAGAAATGAAATTGTAGGTGAGCAGACACGAGTCCCGGGTAGGATACAACTACGCACAAAGCGCCATCAATCGTTTACTTCACCGTACGGTAGCACGAACAAATCTAACTCTCTAAAGAAAAGACTGAAGAAAGATAACGAAGTTCAAAAATCTGTTAGTTTTAACAAGAGGGACTTCTATTTCGCGCCGGCTCCTCCTTACGAACCGATGTCAAGGCCCGTTGACCGAAGGATGTTTCTGGTTCATCGAGGAGAGAGAGGTAACCATTGAATGACCGTTGGCTTGTAGGCATTTATTTCAGCTTCATATATCCTCTGTTGCGGTTTCTCAAACATATTTTAGAAATAGTAAATATCCCTCTAGTAATATAGGCAAGAGCTGCACAAAGTTGCCAAAATTGAAAGTTTGACTTACTCCGCATATTACCACAAAACGTTCTCTGACAAGCAAGGACACTAATCGTTAACAGTCGATTATTTGCTTCGGACTTAAAGGTGTCAAAAGTTGACTAAGAGATTGCCATTTTGTAAGGCTATATCAACACCACTTATAATCTATTTGACGAGTCATATTGTAGTTTGTTGCAAACACTAATTTAACGAAGAGTAACTAGATAGCTAATTACGTCTCTAACCTTTCGATTTCGATACACTTTTTTGTGTAGTCCTGATAGCAGAGTTAAAGGGTTTTTTTTAACATTTGCTCAGGACCATGTTTTTTTCATGCCTGCCACCATGGAGGAATGTGCGTTCCAAGGCGCCATGGTTTTTATTGCGAGTGTCTGCCGGGTTTCATTGGAACAAGATGCGAAGGTTAGGTAATCTAAAATAAAAAAGTATGTAAGGAGTTAAATCTTTTTATTCTCAACGTACAGAACAGTACAATATCTTTATTAAATCGCCGCTATATGACACTTTTCGGGGGACTTCGGTCAGGCTGCATTGAACAGTTAACAATTTTTGAAGGAGATTTTTGCTGATCCCCCAATATCATAATTAGAATCAAGACCACACCATTTCATTGGCTTAGACTAGAAAATTTGTTACAAACGCTATGCTTCTTTGCACCTTGTCAAATTATCATTTCGCAATGCGTTATGATATGCATTTGAATGGCATATTTCTTTAATACTGCTATACTTGGAGTTTGCTGCATTGTTTTTCTCAAGTCGCAGAGAGCGACTTGAAAACCTAATCCCTTGAAGACGAGATCATCAACCTAGTGTGCTCTATTTGGTGCGGGAGTACATGAAAGTTCTGCTTCTTCTGCTAGGAGAGGTGGAGGCATATGAAAAAATCTGAAATATGGGTCCTGGGGTTTGAAATTGACGAGTTGATGACAAAATCACTGTTATAAAGATACATAAGAAAAGCCAAAACCTTGAAGAAAAACACTCCCTTTTACAACTTCAACGTGTCAATTGGGATCTTAAATGAAACCAAAGGCCTAAAACAGTTGTTTTAATTTGGTGCTTGGAAAATGGTGTATTGAAATTGAAATGCTATTGAACGCACAGTTAAAAAAGAGTGCAGACCTTCAACATGTAAAAATGGAGGAACATGTACCGAAATAGCCGTTGGAAGACATCTATGTACGTGCCCTGTGGGGTTTCTTGGAGAAAATTGTGAAGGTAAGTTGCTGACCGTCCAAGCAAGAAAGCATCCTTGTAGATCGTCTCTGTATATATAATTTCTTTTGTCTCTTGGTTAGCTGCCTTAGCACGCGGCGTGTGTGCAGTTATTTGATATATTTCATTTAAAAGACCGTTTTATTTGTCATTACTTTTAACCCTGTAGCACGAAGCTTTTGCCATCCAAGCCCTTGTCGTAATGACGGCACATGTAGCGAGTCCGAAGATTCATATACGTGTGTATGTCCAGAAGGATTTAAAGGGAAAAATTGTGAAAGTGAGTATCATCATTTTGTAAATTACTGCATTTAACGTTTTGTCGACAGTATAGTATATTACTACCTTCGACGTACACAGGTCGTAACAATAAAAAAAGGAATAGTTTTGATACAGCAGTGTTTTAAGCAAGTAAAGGTGGACTGCAATTTAAGCAATTGCAGTGAAGAGGTCAGAAAAAATTAACGCTCCGACGGGATTCGAACCTATACCTCCAAGATTCTAGTTGGGCGCTACTACCAACTGAGTTAGGAAGACACATGTTCAGAGCGATGGAGCACGCTTGTTAGTACATGTAAGTGATTTCAACAGAAACCAAAAGTCAGCAGAAGCTGATGTGCCCTCCTTGAAGTAATTTTTACTTTTTAACGTTATGGAATTTGGGTCTGTGGATGATGTTTAAGCTCAATTTTCCTTTAGTTGACAACAAGTGCCTGCCAAATCCGTGCAAGAATGATGGTGTATGCTTTGAAATGGGTAATAGTTATATCTGCAATTGCCCTCAAGGATTTAAAGGAAAGACCTGTGAAGGTCAGTGGTATTAAAGCCTGATAACAATCTTGTCCATACGATAGTTATCGCTAAAGGATTCATTGAAAAACATTTTAGAGAGAAGACTGGTTCTATAGAAAAAAAACTGAAACCACAGATATATACATCTGCGAATTGTTGCTCATGTGGAGATGAATATTCGGACAGTGGCAGCTGTTTTGCCGAGAGAACAGGATAATTATCTGAAAGCTGGGTAAAGTCAACCTTCTGAATTGAAATTAGTGTAACAAGCCAAATTATCCACCCGTACCAAAACTCGGTTAAAACCCTTCAGGCGTTTTGCCTTACATATATAACTCCCGCTAATAAATTGGGTGGCTTAAACTCACAACTCCCCTATCAGCAATGATATCTGGCTAAAATTACAAGCTAAAAAATAAAACTGATATCGGGAAAACTTATATACAACTTATCAGCTGCTGCTAGACTCATAGAGCTCAAAACTCGATTTTGTCTTGACACCTAATGGTACAGTTTTGTAGAAAACTTTATAGCAGTCTACCTTTGACTACATTTTCTGGCTATTTTTCATTCCTTTTAGTAATCAGCGAGTGTAACTCTGTTTATTGTCTGAATGGAGGAACATGCAGGGATGAGAGCTCGGGCTACAGGTGTGACTGTCGCTTTGGATTTTATGGAAAGCGATGTGAAGGTAACTATCAGCTGAAATCGTTTCCTTAAAGCATATCATTTGGTGGTAAAAATTATCTCCTAAAGTAAACGAGAAAACAAACAGAAGAAGCATCTAAATCTCGAATAAACTCTTTTCGGTCCTCTCTTCACTCGAAAGTCGATGAACGTTTTTCAGTTTACTATAAAGGAAGGAGGACACGGGATAAACTCATGAAGTAATTATATACATGAAATTCACTGTTAAAGGCTCGAGCACGGAATAAGCACGTTAATCTTTTCGAACCCCAAAATGTAAAGAAAGATTGTTCCGGCGAAATAAATGATCTAAGCTGGATCATGTTGCTACAAACGCATGCTCTTTTTATGATGTAGTTGGCTAGGAAATCAAATCGACCTAAATCCAATGATGTTAGTCCACAGGGTAATCTAGTCTAACTATTGCGATAATACTGTCTGAAGCTATCTTCCCTTCTGTGCTTAAAAAGAAATAACAATGGATTAAAAGATAGATAAATCACTTAATGAATGTGTAATTAAATGGCATAACTCAATGGTATAGCATTTGCTTGAAAACTGTTAATGGGACATGAGTCTACTGGAAAATATAGTTTAAACTGCTTAAATTTTTCTATAAATAAGGTTTTTTGTTTGAAATGTTTGGTTTTGTTTTGTTTTTTCATTTTAATAGCTAATATATTTAATCATCTCACTTAAACTTTTCGCTAACCATAACACCGATACCGTATCTTTGTATAGCCTCTGCATGCCACCCTAGTCCTTGTCATAATGATGGTGTTTGTCTAAGATTTGGTAATCAATACTCCTGCCAGTGCAAACAAGGCTTCTCTGGAAAGAGGTGTAAAGGTATGAAGAATTTGCAGTTTTACTTCATTATCTGTGGAATACAGGTATGTTCAGTTGTTCAGCGTTAAATGGACCCTCGATGACAGAAGAAGGATAATTTTCAAAACATTTCTGCATTTAGCTACGATTGTTAACTAATTCATCATTTCTTCATAAAATTCAGTAGTTTCCAAGGGGTAAACATAAGGGAAAGGCATTGAATACTTAAACCGTATGAAAAGATAAAGGTAATCAATTGAGGGTTACATATTTATTTTTCTTTTGTGAGTGCTGAATGCGATGTTACTTACTTTTTCTACTGTGCTTCGTAGAGTACAAATAACGCGTGCGACGAGTACAAATTTGTACTCCAGAAATATCCGCGAAATTCGCCCGCACTGAAGTAAAAATTTGGTGTCTTGGATAATAAATCTCTTAAAAGAAGTTTTGTTGTGTAGTATCGCTGAGTACTTTTACACGTTGTTTGTATTTTGACTCGCCTTACGGGCTCATCAAAATATGGCACAACTCGTAAAAATATTCAGTGCACAACAAAAATTTCTAATAAGATATATATATATATATATATATATATATATATATGTTTCAATGTGCCACAAGTTTTCTGCATGTACTGTACTCCATCTGTTTCTTTTATGCAGTCACAAGACCATGCTCTCTTGGCATCTGCTTAAATGGAGGTACATGCGTAGATGGACCATACACGAATAGTAAATATGGATTTGCATGTGTGTGTCAGCAAGGGTTTGACGGTATCGCGTGTGAAAAACGCCTTCCGGACAGCTTTAGAGAAAGACTTGCCATTTTGTAAATTGGAAATTATCTGCAACGTAGTAAGTCGTCAAATCTCAAATACGTGATTGACATTGTTAATAAAGTAATTTTTACTTTGTGAAAGTAACTCTTGCAACCCTCTGCTTGGCCGGCTGGTAAACAAACCATTTTCACTGACTGTTGGTCGTAATTTCCACATGATTTAACATGAAGATGACATATTCAGAGTGAGGGACGCCCGCTTTAAAAAAAAAAAAACACTCTATTGGTGTCATTGCTTCTTAGAAAGAAGAAAAGAGTACTCAAACGCTTGTAAACAAAATTGTTCGCCAACTGACTGTCGCGAAGGTAAAAAGTAGAAAACAATAGACAGAAATATATTTGAAGAGAAACAGATGTAACAAATCAATTAGATGTTCGCGTTATTTGTATCGAATCAGTGTTTACACGAATTAACAGAATACTAATGAGCGCTGGAAAATGGTTCATTCTAAGGAAGATCTGAATAAAGAAAGGATTTTAGAGATTAAAAGTAAATGAGATTTTAATAAGCTATCAAATATCTAATATTTAAACATGCAATGAAAATCTGTCCAAAATGAAACAAAATATATTTGTTTACTAAACCACTAGACTCCAATCTTTACAAATTTCTTTCTTTCTTTCTTTTTTTGAGATCATGTCCTTTGGCAGAGGTTTAAATCATGTTTCATGGAGAAAATCTGAGTAAAAATACTGGTTGATTTGTCTTGCTAGATACCAATAATCTCAAGGATTAATTTATTGCTGAATTGTTTAATGAACCAAAGAAAGGGGGAGGATGGATGGATTCTAGACTTCATCCACAGGTCACTGGATTATTTAGAATTCAGACATCACTGAAAACCGCCCATCTTTGACACTTGACTTGTGGCGGGTTGTTATATGGTAGTACTTTGTTGGTAATACTTGTGTGATATCATCATATCGATGAAATCACTTCGACCGTGAAAATGGATCGAAATTTTAACAGTGATGCTTGAATTTTAGCGGTTAGAGGCAATTTAAACTAAAACAAATGGCGGGATTTTTGGAAATATTTAGAAAGTGCGTCAGAACTTCGCAATGAAACAAGTTCTATATATTGCGATTCTATGGTTTGTCTTCCTTTCATCTAACTACTCAATTTGTAAACGTCTTCGAAAGAGATCTGTGGGAAAGTCATCTCGTTCCGTGATAGGCTTTCATCCAAAGCGTAGAAAGGATTTAACTTATCCCTATCGAAAAAGCCAGCTTTTAACCGACAAAGTGCTGAAATATGAAAAAGAAAATATTGTGGAAGCTTACGCGCAAGAGTCGGAACGATTCAAACGTGGAAACAATGATAACGCGTCGACTGTGAAAGCTTCCCATGCATCGTTATTACCGCAACCAGCGAAGCCATTGCGCGTGGTTGCAACTTCTGCTGTGATAAAAAACCGACTCAAAAAGGCAAAACCTCTGAAGGCTATTCACATATGGGGTCCAACACCTTTCAAAACAGTGTTGGAAAACCTTCGGAAGTTGAACGGGAATCTTCAAAAGCAAAGAGGAGCTGTTAAAAGATTATTTCTACCAGTTCAGCTTCAACGAAAACAACTGTTGGATGCTTTGAACAGTAGACCGCCCCTTCCAGAGCCAACAGGGCCTTTTATACAGCGACTTCCCCCTTTTAACCCGGAGTTTTCGGATGTGTCTCCTCCGATACATCCCCCTGATGCCATCCATCTTGAAGAAGGACCTCCTCCTGCTTCTCTCGCACCAGGTCCTTTGGGAATTGGTCCTCCACCGTTACCATTTCCACCACAGCCTGTTTCCCATTTACACGAGATGGAACCTGTGCACCTACAAGAGGAAACCCCAGACCACGCGTTCCTACATTCCCCCGACTTTGCACCAGTTCCTGACATAGTTCCCATGCATGAGAGTGGTCCAGTACCTCCTTTCCCCACCACTATCGTTCCACCACCAGACGAGTTCCCTGCTAACTTCGGACCGCCTGATATACCTGCGAATCTTCCACAGAACTTTGAGCCACCACCAGGTTTCTTTGAACCGCAATTTCCCTTTCAGATGGCTGGAGAAATTCGTCAACAGGTGAATCGTCACGTCCATAAAGGTAGGCTTTAAAAGGAAACAAGCTACAGAGAAATGGCTGAGAGATCAAAATTCACAAGTGGGCAATCGTTTGTACATGCCAATCTTTTTTACCCCTTAAGTGCATGAATGTAGTGATTCCCGTCATAGGCTCATTTATCCTGAGAATAATTGTAAATTGGCCTACTGCAGATTAAAAACAAAGTGTTGACGTTTAGAGCATTAGCCTTTCATCTTTTTCTCTGACGAAGGGCTAACCGCTCAAAACGTTAGCTTTAGTACTCTTTACGATGAGCAACTTAAATTATCAGCTTAATTGATGAAACCAAACTATCTATGATACCCCACACCGACGAAGCAAAAAATTTCCTTTAGAAAATTACCTCCTTTGTTATAGAATGTTCTGTATGACTTGATATTTATCCTTCAAAACGTATCTTGAATAGTAGCGTAAACATTGTCGATGAATGCTGATTTCGTCAGTAAGTGTTTCTATACAGCGATAAGTTACATGAGAATCTTCTACAATATATTCCAGGTGTTTCAAAAGCGAAGTGTAGTCCTAATCCGTGCAGGAACGATGGTGTATGTACAGCTTTTGAAAAGCATTATGAGTGCGCGTGCCCGATGGGATTCATGGGAAAGGATTGTGAAGGCAAGTGCAAACTCTTACAATAACGGCGCTTACTACTCATTGCTTGAATAGGTCTGCTTAACAATTATATTCTGAGCTCATTCTTCACCTACAGAAAGCGATAATGAAAAAGGTAAGTGTTTTTGGTTTAAACCTACTTGTAGTCAAAACAGCATCAAGACAGGCTCGTGTTTTTCTTTTCTTTTTCTTCCATTTGCAACATACTCACTTTACTCACTGTCTATCACGGATCAAGGAGTAGGCGGCAATAAGCGTAACTAATCAGATTGTAATAGCGCTAATAGATTTATATTAGATATGGATTAAACTGTTTGTATCTTTGATACAAATAAACACTCGGAGAAATTGAAACTTTGCTGTGGTTGAGTAAATCTATTTAAAGGCGCGAATCACTAAAAGAGATCAAAGTAGTAAAATTATTTATTAACTGTCCTATGAAAGTATAAAATCGAATTACTATCATCAGAAATATTAGCACCTCACGCTATTATGGAAGTCTTTTGCATTTGTTGTCTTCACGGTAGTCGATTCAACAGTAAATAACTGACAAAGTGTCAGTCGAGTTGATTGCGGCTCGCCTG
This sequence comes from Stylophora pistillata, assembly GCF_964205215.1. Classification (NCBI taxonomy): domain Eukaryota; kingdom Metazoa; phylum Cnidaria; class Anthozoa; order Scleractinia; family Pocilloporidae; genus Stylophora; species Stylophora pistillata. Next base: position 25,704,929 of record NC_142520.1, read on the forward strand.
AAGTTACCGACAGTGACCACACCTCAGAATATTATAAGCTTACCACGCGCATTAATCAACATTACAAATGCTTCATTTAGAGGTGAACCACTGCCTCCCAAATCCGTGTAAAAATGGAGGAAACTGTTATGCAACGACAAGCGGCTACCACTGCACATGTGTCAAAGGATTCAAAGGACCGAACTGTGATAGTGAGTAACAGTACAAAAAACTTATAAACCATATCAAAAAGTTGGTGAAGTTGCACATGCACCGATGAGGAAAGAAAGTTGTTGAAGGGCATAATATTGATTTCATATACGCTGAATGCGCCATGCAGTCGATGGAAGCGTCGGTTTGCCACTTCTTCCGTGTCCTTATTATTGCTTGTTTCATTACAAACAGCCATGTCTGTTACCGGGCACATAATTGGTACGACTGAAGTAAATTTTTTTTGGAGGGAGCGGATGGGTTGGGACACTTCACTTACGATAACAGACGGAGTACATTTTCTCCTCATCTCCACAGTCAGTAGTAAGTGCATTCCCAGTCCATGTAAGAATGGTGGCACGTGTGAGGAGAACGGGGGTTCCTACAAGTGTCTTTGCCTCCCTGGATTTGAAGGCAGCAATTGTGAAGGTAAACTACGTTCATGATATAAGCCATCGATAGCGGCGTCACGGGGCAATTTTCAAAGAATAAGGTGAAATCTGATCTTAAGATATTCAGTGACCGGCCAGTAAACAGAAATTTGTCCCATGTTAGCAGATTTTTTATCACCTCACTTATGAGTCATCGTTAACCATTTATCATTCTCAACAGGCCTAAGATGGCCTCGAGAGATCTCTTTGTCCAAACGAAATTAAAAGACTTTGTGTAAATTTTCTGGAACAATTGCCTAAATCAAGATAGTTACGAGATGATTCGTTATGAATTTCGCAGCTGCAGACCATTGTGCCATTGGAAACCCTTGTAAAAATGGCGGAACGTGCTTAAATGGAGAAAAGAGGTTTGAGTGTCACTGCTTGCCAGGCTTTCATGGCTCAGATTGTGGAGGTAGGTGACACCTAGTAGCTTACATTCATCTGGTCTAAGGAGAAATGTCTAGGATTGACTATCAACGGGGTTCACTCTCCGCGTAGTAGGCATGGTATTCTTGTCAGTAAAAGTCTACCCAAGTTCGTATAACCATGTCCAATAGGAGGATATATACAGAGTTAAAACAGTAATTTAGTTCAAACGTGGAGATAACTGGGGCTAGGAACTACACACGCACCAGAGGTCTAGATTAATTGAAAGATTAAAAGGTACAGGGTCTTTCTTTGGGTTTCCACGCTTTAATTATTTGTAATTGTGTTACTTTTCAAAATTAATTTTCAACCGATAACGACGGCTTGTCCATTTTTAATGTACGCTTTATCTTTCAATTAATCTCACAAAACTCTTGAAAGTGCTTAGTCAGCAGTTTTCTCAGACTCGCTTAAGTGCTACTGGAATTACTTCTCATTTGACTGCTGGCTACATAGAATACTTCGTTCATCTAGCTTTTTTGTGAATACAAGTCTGCTGTTCTGTTTTATTTCAATGTAAAAACGTTTGACAAACTGATGGTAGTGTGTGCCGACCATTAATCTTTTTTGTTGTTGTTTGTTTCTTTGATTGTTTTCAGATTTGGACATGTGCTACTCGAATCCATGTCAAAATTCTGGAACTTGCCACAACACAGGTGCTGGGCAGTTCATGTGTTTATGTCCTGCGCTGTTCAGAGGAATCACGTGTGATGGTAAGACGAGGAAGATTCGATCTGTTTCAAATTTTCATTATTTTACAGAAAGAGTTATCTTTTGTTTTTCTTGAAAACTGACGGTCATTTGGAAATCTGGAGGCGTCACTGCAAACTGTCTATTTTTTAGGTATTTTAAGTAGAAAACATTTTACCGTTTATTCCTTCGAACATTTTATTCACTCAGCCGGCTTGGATGGCCTGAAATTCCGCTTAGCATTGGTAACTTTCACGCAAATAGTCCATGTTGAATGCTTAATTTCATCAAAAGAAAAAAATAAGACAAAGATAGATATATGTACGCTGCTATGGACAAGGTGGCAGGCCAACTAATTCATCATTGCAGCAGTAATGGTAGGAGTTGTCAATAGAGTAACTTTACTCTCTACATTAATAGTGTTTGAGGTAAACTACAAACTAGATTGCATTTTTTTGTCACAGAAAAAGTTTCCAAATGTGAATCTCAACCATGTCAGAATGAAGGAACATGTGAAGAGGATGAGGAAGAAGGCTATCACTGTATTTGCTCCAGCATGTATCAGGGAAAGCACTGCGAAGGTATTCTATGAAGGAGTCACTTACGATATGAGTATAGTGAGCGCATCACGTAATAGATTGTAGAAGAATCGTTTTTATGCATCATTGTACTATGGAATCGCGAACCACTTCACAAACGATCTAATGGTGGTTAATTCATTTGCTTATTCATTTATTTTTTGCCATGGTATTTAATGATTTCGCGATCTCGGAGCTGATGAAACGATCCTTTGTTACTAAAATCCTCAGTTGACTTGAGCAAACCACGACAGCGATGGCAACAACATGGCGAAATAAAGGATTAAACACGCAAGAAAATAGCTGGAAACGTGCGTTTTAGGACTGAATATGTTAATTTCCTGGTCGTTCTCTGAAATCACTGCGCACTCTGTGAGCGGGAACTCCTCCGGGAGTATTTAGAACTCAATTTTGCCCACATATGTTATGCAGTAAAGCCGAAATATGGCGGTGTTAGAGACCTCGAATGCTTTTGGCTATTAGCAAAATTATCAGGAAAGTCTCAAATTCAATTTTAACTGACATTTTTCTCGGTGTTACCGTCCTGACTGTTTCAGTACGAAACAGAAAGATTCCAGCTTTCGATGGATCAACGGACGCACCCCAACAGTATTGAGCACTAAGTCATATATCTCTTTGCTGCTAACCAAGTCGAAACTCATGCCAAATTTCAATCATAGTTCCTACAGAATTACAAAGTTCCTGCTTCAGTAATCCTTGTGTGAATGGAGGAAAATGTGTTCCTATGGAAAACACATATAAATGCATTTGTAGAAGTGGATTTACAGGAGACACATGTGAAGGTTTGTTCCGGCTACATAATATATAAAATTTCCCTTCATGAATGATGCAATTTTTTTCTATTTCTCTCTCTCTCTCTCACTCTCTCTCTCTCTCTCTCTCTTTTTTTATTCTCAAACATGACACAACAATAGCTCAGGCGATTGTATGCTAATGTTTGCTAATTATTGTTTCATTGGCATATTTAATATCTAATTAAATTTTGTCTCTTTATTTCAATCCTTTAGGCTCAGTCAAAATGACGGCCGTTCCTATGTTGTGCACCGACTGTCATGCGCACGCCAGATGTCTCGATGGGAAATGTGTTTGCGAGGAGGGATACGACGGAAACGGCAATGTATGTGAAGGTATTTATAAAATTTGTTGTCTGAAGTTTGAAAGTAGTGCAAAAGGATTAAGTTTAGATAATGTATCCCCCCTCCAGTATGGATACTTTTACATAGGCAGCAGCACTTTAAAGATCTTCTAATTCAAGGCAGAGTATCTAGTCTGAAGGGAGTAATACCACCTTTAGCTCGCGCGTCGCTCGAATGTTTTGGTGGGAGCATCAAAACACCGCAATAGTTGTCCAAAGGAACATAAGTAGCGGCATATAATTGCTAATTCGAGATTGTAAGGGAATCTCCGAAAAGGACAATGATCTAAATGATACTCAAGACTCGATGGGGTTTAATGTTATCGCCGGCTCTCTACTACGCTATAATTTAAAGTTCCTCACCTGGACCCAGTTGTTTCGAAGGCCGATTAGGGCTAAACCAGGATTAAATTTTAATCAAGGTTTCCTTACTTCTGTGTTCAAAAGCCATTTTGGGATAATTTTCCCGATTCTCTTTAGAGCATTCAATCATCAAATTGTAGACATTATCAAATGGAATTAAACTGTAGTTTCTTTAAAGATGTCAAATCTGAAATCACATTTTACACTAACCCTGGCTTATCTTTACCCAGCTTTGAACAACCCGGCTCCGATGGGTAAATAGTTTTCCATGGAAATATGAAATAGTGAAGCTGTGTGATAAAATGGCAGGGAATAGGGTGGACGGTTTATACAGTTTGTCAATCTTTGGGTGTATCCAAACACGTAACCCGAAATTCGATAAAGGGGAAGCAAGAGAGCAAAGAGAGTTGAGAACAAAAAAAAAAAAAATTAGAAAAACAAGAAGTAAGTTCAAGGAAGAAGATAGCAAAGAAGTCGGCAAAGAGACCAGCAAACAAACTCCGTTAACATAACGTACAACATAATGGACGTAGTACGCATCGTCTGATTGGTCAATTCAGTTTCCAAGCGGATGCTTTAATTATCAGGTTTAAGAGCCCGCATGCAAATAGTTAAGTCATAAAAGCAATAGAACGCATTTTTTCTGGGCTCTATAACGCGATAAAGCCACTTTGGCTGTTGGGAGAAACTTGGAAGACATATAAATCATTTGCCTTCGGCTTGTGATTTTACAGGCTTTCCACGTGTCCTCCAAACATCCCGCGTGGCTTTATCACAAAATAGAGCCCGGAAAATGTGTTCGCTTGCTTAAATTAAAGAGAGACAGGGGAATAACCACTCTCGAGATGATCTAATAAAGAACTTCTTTAAAATAAATCAGTGAATTTGAATATATGAAAATCATATATGTGCACTGCAGTTTTAAGAAATGAATGAACCCGATCCTCGCAGTGATGAATACTACTTATGTTGTAGTGAAAGTAAGGACTTCAAAAAAATCCAGACCCGTACGAACGTACGGAAAAACATAATGGCCAGCCCCCAGCTGGCTTGTTACCTGTTAGTTGGTAGAGCACTGCACCGGTATCCCAGAGGTCATGGGCTCAAATCCCGTGCGGGCCTGAATTTTTTTTTTTTTTGTCAGGCCTTATTTTCCCTACTACATAAGCAGTGCTCATTACTGCGAAGATCGCTTTCATGCATTTCTATAAAATGATTTTATGGTAAGCGCGCAGCATTGCAACAGAAAGCTGTGTTTTGCAGTGTTAAAAGTGACGGAGATCAGTGGTCACACACCCACCGCGCTACCTTCTGGTATTTACGTGAATACAGGTAAATATGATTGAATAGTACACTAAATGGTTTGAACCGAGTAGAACTAGTCGCTCCTGTGGTGTGATGATTCAGGTGAAAGCAGTCCTGTAAAAGACTGTTGTTAGTGGGAACTACTGACTTTCGCTTCGAAAACCTAAGAGGAACTACCTGACTCTGTTGTTATTCTTCGCTCAGGTTGTACAATGGCAGTCACTGCTACCGAAAACAGTTCTTTTCATACTACGATCATCCACACGATCCGAAAATAACAATCACCCAATTTGTCAACCAACGTTTTTTATGGCAATACATAAGGGGAGATACGGTTAACTTCTTCATAATGACAATCACTATTGCTAAATAACGCAGTTCATTCACGGTTAAAGCATGAACTCTTTGTCTTACAGATCAGAATGGAGTGGGTGGGTGAGAGAGTAAGTGAGTGAGTGAGTATGCGAGTGAGTGAGTGAGTGAGTGAGTGAGTGAGTATGTGAATGAGTGAGTGAGTGATTGAGTGAGTTTTGGGGCTAATCATAAACCTCATAGCTTGTGAAATGCCATACCACGGGACAAAAAATGGAAAATCTAATCAATAGGCTATTGCCGAGCTCCAAGCCTCTCACTTTCAAGTTGGGGCCAAGTGCAATACTCAAGAATTCAAAATCGCTTTAAAATAAAAAGATTCGCACTGGAACTCGAGTTAAAATTATGCCATACTTATCTACCAATACGATCGTTTCCTTAGAGTCCACGGGACAGTTAGTGGCAATTCTATTTTTCTAAATATTATATACCCTATGCAGCGGATTGCGACTATGTTATTTATTTTTAATTTTATTTTGTTATTGATGTTTGCTACTATTGATTTTTTTAGTGACCATACTAGACTACCTACGGCCACAGTGCAGTTTGCGAGATAGAGATAGGTTTTTCAGTTTTTGCCTTCTTTTTTCCTTACAGGCTCGCCCCTGAGTAATGTTTGTCATCCTAATCCTTGTTATAATGGTGGCTCTTGTCGCGAAACAGTAAAAGGATTTACATGTGATTGCACTGAGCATTACAAGGGGCCACTATGTAAACGTGAGGCTTTTTTTAGATGAATATGATTGGTCGTTGATCATTACACATGCATATTGAGTGATTTGATTTGTTACAACTTACAAAATCACCCTCAATCCGAAGAAAACGGGTAAAGGCTGGCGCGGAAAGGGGATGAAAGAAAGTGAAACGAATAAATTGAAGAGGCAAGGGCCTGCTTCATTTAAAAACGCTTTTACTCAGCATTTAATTTACTATTGATTCTTTTGTACGCAGAAGAAGAAGAACTAAGTTCCTGACAAGCCGAGAAAAGGCCTTTAGGAAATATACTAACAAATAAGACGGGAAAAATAAATACAAAAACACTCGGGGTTTAAACAGAACCGTGAAACACAGAATATCCTGGGCGGCGTAACTTACACAAGGCACATAAAATAATGTCAAGTAAATTGATGTTTATATTTACATGAAACATGCACAGCAATAGAGCCTGAACATTTGAGATTTACTTTAAACTATCAACATTGAGCTAATTCTATTCTTTCAAGACGTCAGCCCTTGCCTAGGAAATCCCTGTAAGAATGGTGGGACATGCATTGAGGGGGGAGTTTCAGGCGGCTATATATGCAGGTGCAGAGAGGGGTACAATGGCGAGAACTGTGAAGGTGAGATCGCTTTTTGCGTGGTCTACGAACGAAAACCTACGGTGCCCAGTAAGGGATATTAGATGAAAAACACTTTTTGTAATGAAAAACACTTTTTGTAATGAAAAAAAATTTTTGTAATGAAAAACACTTTTTGTAATGAAAAACACTTTTTGTAATGAAAAACTCTTTTTGTAACAAGCAGTGGTACTTATTTATCTGGCCCTGCCACTTATTTATCTGGCACTGCTACTTATTTCTCTGGCACTGCTACTTATTTATCTAGCACTGCTACTTATTTATCTGGCACTGCTACTTAATAAGTAGCAGTGCCAGATAAATAAGTAGCAGTGCTAGATAAATAAGTAGCACTGCTTGTTACAAAAAGTGCTTTTTATTACAAAAAGTGTTTTTCATCTCGTGTCCCTTACTGGGCACCGTAGAAACCTCAACGACACATTATCTAAGTTTCCATTTGGAACCTAACGCGGCTCACACACATTATGCTTAAGTGGAAGTGTGGCACTGCGAGAAACCGTGACCACGTACAGCCATTCGCAAAATTCTAGTTAAAAATATAAATTCATATTAAATCGGCATCTTCTTCCGCGTTGCTGACTGCGAAAGGTACCTAGTACTCGTTGGCTGTCTGCGAACTTCTAAAGTAGAAATTCAGACTGCCTCAGTTACATTTCAAACTCATGGAGTTAAACTGTGCACTTCACAAGTTTTTTTTTTTGGTTAGCTTCCACATTACAGCTTGATGATTGGACAGTTTTTACTTCTTGGGTATGATTATCCAACTCAACTAGTTAAAAGGTAACTGATTGGCTAATTTGTACTAGTCAGTTCATTCCAATTTTTTCCTTTATATATATATATACATATATATATATATTTTTTTTTGGTGTTCCAAAAAGGTTTTAGCCTGTGTTACTTGTAATTAAAGTTTATTGTAAGGGATAAAACTAATCAAATAATTTGTTTCTCACTAACCTTAGAAGCCAGTGCCTGCGAGCCAAATCCTTGTAAAAATGGGGGTACCTGCCACTTGAAGGCCAAGTCCTATGTTTGTCAGTGTACCGAACGGTTTGAAGGCTTCACTTGTGCAGGTATGTGCATGTTATGGCAAGAATCCTCTCATTTTCTCGAGTATGGTTCCATCTCAGTTTCTATTTACATTATCATTTATCTACGACACTTCATTCTCAGTTTTGTCTTCAGTAATGCATGTTTTATGGTCACATTTGAACAACTGACTCACTTAATTGATAAGAAAGTTATTATGACTTTTGCTTGGCGAAAAATCCTGGAGGGGTATTGGTACCTAAGTTGTAGCCTTGAAGAAACCTAGAGCATTTCAAAGTAATCAAAAATTGATTTAAAAGTTTTGTCTAGCCATTTTTTCTCATGCGTATAGAATTGAACAAACGTTGCTTTTAATTACGTTCATGTTAGAAAATTTGTCCCTTGTATTACAGCTTACTTCTGGCCACGGTTGCATTGTTTGAAGGGTAGATAGCGCGATCCAAGATATAAATTACTGTCCAACTGATAAGTTTTTAACAAAACTTCTTGCGCTGTCTGCCTGACACAGATTTAGCCAGTGGATAGTGTTATCCATCCATTGAACAAGTAGAGCCTGATCGATAATTAATCATGACTTTCCATCAGGGTCAATCGCTACCTTGTAACCGAGCCATAGCTTTTATGTTTCAGAGGATAAATGTGCAAGATGCGATGTCCATGCCCATTGTGAAAATGGGAAGTGTGTTTGTGATGGGAGTTATTACGGGGCAGGGACTCTGGGAGAATGCTTCCGTGTCGGAGGTATGTGGAAGTGTTGATTCCTGGTGCTTTCTCGAGTTATTTATCATAGCAAATAAAAAATGTACGATACATTGCGTATACATGACCTGACAATGTAGCAAATGTTACCAAGTAAATATTTGTGTACAGAGGTTCAGTTATTAAACGAGTACAGAGAAAACTTATAAAGATCTGTTATGTTTGAAGACCCGTAATTGCCAATAGCGGGATCATTCTTTCAAAAAGAGCCCACATTTAGAAAACCCAGAGAAAGAGAGGGAATTGTTAACTTAATAATTGATATTTTCGAACTGAAAAAACTAGATCTAACCACAGCATCGAAGCATAAAAGTTTTCAGTTCTTTTTTTGACGCATTTTGGTTTCGTTTTAGCTTCAAATCCAAGATTCTGTGTTCCAAATCCCTGCCAACATGGTGGATCTTGTTTCGAAGAGGCAAACGGTCACAGATGTGTCTGCACGTCTGACTACGATGGAGAAAACTGTGAGCTATCCTCCGGTGAGAAAGAAACTTCAGCAAAGCGAATGTTTATTCATGAAGCACATATTTCGGAAAAAGAATGACAGCTCAAAGGATAATAGAGTCCTGCGATTTAAAAAAACCCTTACACGACGAAGGATATAATCTGCAAATAACAAAAGAAAACTATCATGAAGCTCCTCCATTTTAATTTTCTTAAAGCATCGAAATTTCTACTGCATCATCATTCCCTTCTTTGCTTTCATTTTTTTGCTCTTTTATGTTACTGTTACTTTCATTTATACATATCTAACCCACAATCCCTACACTGGATAAAAGGCGTAATCAGACTATCACAATTTTATTCAAAAGTGAACATTAGGAATTGCTGGTTTTCTATGAGGACATTCTAAAGTTGGTCTATCTGCAGGTTAGCTGGGAACGCCTTAAAATTAACCCACATGATCGTCTAAACTTATCATTTTCTTCAAGACCAGTGTTTTGTTTACAGGAGCAGCTCCGCCTTCGCACAAAATACCGGACCCCTGCGCAGGCGAGCCTTGTAAAAACGGAGGGAGCTGTGTTCCAAAAGGGAACAAATTTCAATGTTTGTGTTCCACGGGATTTGAAGGGCCAACGTGTGAGGTGGCAGGTTTGTTTATGTGCGTTTTCTTAACACCCTCTCACTATAGATGGCATAGTCTCTTCATTAGCTGCAGTCTCAGAGGGGCGAAGTATATAAAATGAAATTCAAAAGTGTATGTCGCTATATTTAAAGACCATACTTACTTTTTACGAGTCTGGTAGCCCTTCATTTATCGTCATGTTTAAAAGTCAAGTTTATATGTATCCTTGAGTATACATATCTATATTACCGGTATATGTCTTTTCAGACCTCATAATTTCAACATGTGTAAAAATATTTGTAAGTTCCATTGTATGTTTGACTGACTTGCAATAGTAAATCCTCTCCTCAGCAAAGTCATATTGCCATCCCAATCCCTGCTTGCATGGAGGAAAATGCACTGACCGCAAAAGTGGATACACTTGTAAATGCATCGGCTCCTATAGAGGGGTTAATTGTGAAGGTATGCAAGCAATTCGGGAATACTTTTATGACATTTTAAATTCAAGCAGTGGACATTTGAAATCATGTTCTACTGGATTATGTAGTGTATGAATGTTATCACTTATCTTGACAGAGCATGGTGCGGTAATATCGCATAGAGCCTTTAAAAAAAATGCTCCAGATCATATTTCGAAGGGGTGCTGTGATTTATGGGAACTAATATCCTCTCCTTTTTAACCCGTTAGCTTTCTCTTCTACGAATAAGTTATTCGAAACTGAAACAAATAAAATAGTTAAAAGAACCAAAGATGAGAAGAGGCTGATATTGGCTATTAAGGCTGAACAGAGCTCTCTCCCTCCCCTGATCATTTGCCTTGCATCTTTGAACAATGAACCATTTTAACCCAATGTTGACTGCATGTAGATGACATTTTTATCGTCGAGAAAACAGCAACAGAGATATTTTTTTACACAACTTACATCCTACCTAGCTTTCTATCCATTCACCTTTGTCTTAATAGTGGATGACTGTGAACAATGTGATATACACGCCATATGTGTTCAGGGAGCTTGCAAATGCAGAGTAGGGTTCAAAGGTGATGGCTTTGAATGCAAAAAGGGTAAGCATCACTGTACGCTTGTTTCTGAAAGTGTTAAAATAAAAGGAACACGACTTTTGAAACTTGCTTATATTAACGTGTCCAAATATGGAAGACAAAATAGCCTAACGGTCCGTGCGCTGGACGACAAATCGAGAGATCTGGGTTTGAAACCTGGCCTAGTCAATGTTTTGTGTTGTTGGGCAAAACAATTTACTCTCGTAATGCAGTGTTGGAGAATTATCAGGGTGGCCTGATGAAATGGTTAGAAGTAAGCTTGTGACGAACTTGCATCCTAACTAGCTAGGTTGGGGGGGGGGGGGGGGAAGTAGTAAAGCTCCTGGTCGCTCCATGCAATTAAGACCTGGATGAGCGCCAGCGTATTAGGCCCCTTTACTCCAGTATGGACTTGACCTTCAAACCCTTTACGTGTCCAAATATATGCATATATGTAGAACTCAAATACAGAAGCAGACATTAGCTTCCAGAAAATCCCACAAAAAGTTTTATTTTCTTATCGTTAGATAATACTCTCAAATATTTCGTCATAGGATAATTTTCAAATCGCACACGCTTACTTTTTCTCGTACATATACTGAGGTGCAACGTCAGAAAGATTGCTATTTTGGGTGCTATTCTAGCAGTAAACCTCTGGACTAAAAATACAGCTGGCATTTTTCAATTTCATGATGATGATAGCTACATATGTATCTGGAAAGAATAAGCAGAAAGTCAAAACTTTCTAAGTAATGGTAGACTTTACTAACACATTCAATTATCTTTATTAATCTAGTTAAACGTTGCCATCATTGCAGCCCCAATGCAACTTGCATAAACAATGAATGCGTTTGCAAGATTGGATTTATTGGTAACGGCCAGCAGTGCCACGGTAAGTCGACATCTTTCGAACAAGCAAATATAATATCAAGAGTGCCAAAGACTAAAAAAAAAAGTAAATGAATAAAAAGAAAAAAAGAAGTATGAAATGATTATTGAACTTGCTCTTGAGAAAATCTTGAATTTTAGACCAATTTTCAATTAAAGGTCAACTGTAATACGAGGTTGGTTTGGTTTTGCTTTATTTCGCTCAGCGATTGTTCCAGAAAACTCGCGCCACTCTCTTGACTAATCAGACGTAAATCCCAAATTACGTCTTAGCCGCCGCGTTTTACCTTGCTTTAGACGGTTTGCTTGTCTTTACTTCGAGTTATCATCAGCTTTGAAGGGTATTTTCTTTCCTTCAGATTGGCTGTTGAGATTACTTCAATCTTGGTTTTTACACAATCGAAATAAAAACGCTCTAGGTATCATGACGCAGTACAATCTCTCTTCATGTCTTAAGCGTACATTTTAATGATGTTTGTTCAGTCAGGCAGTTGAAGTTTGAAATCGCTACTCTAAGACTGCTTCCTAATCGAGTTTTTCTGAATAACAATTTAGAGGATGACTGCCAAGGCTGCCCACCTCACTCTCAATGTCACCGTGGAATCTGCATTTGCATACCTGGGTTTGTTTTTGACGGCCACCATTGTGTTGGTAAGTAGCGGACATTCAACCGGCCCACAATCTTGAAAAAAAAGTATTGGGACATTTTTACGATACTAGAGAGCACGCCAGCAAAACGCAAACTTTATATCTACGTAATTAATTTTTGAAAATAATGATTTTCAAGAAGTAATATAATTTTACAAGAATATATTCTTAGTCGGCAAAACAGACACGTGTGCATGTTGAATCATCCTTAATTATCATACGAGAAACCTTTCACCTTTTGTTCGATTTATTGCGCGAGAATGGATCAGCTTACTGGATTTTGACATCGAGAACCTTTTTCTTGCCTTTAATATAGATTCTAAGACCTAAACCTCCATTTGCAGCCTCCGTGCATGTACCGTAGATGATTTCACGAAAGGACTTCTGACGTTTTCGTATATTCTTCCTGTTTCCAAAGCCAAATTACAAAAGCCGGAACCAGCGAGCTGTCCTGCAGGATGTGGAAAAGATTTAACGTGTCTGAAAACGTGTCCAAGCAAATGCTGTAGGACCTCTAAAGAGCACCCAGCATGTCCAGATCATTGCAATCTAATTTGTGGACCAGCTTGCCCTGACCATTGCTGCCCTCAAACTCTCAATCCTCTTTTATCGTCTGATCATCTCGTTTGTCCACCTAAATGTCACATAAACTGTCATCAGTCATGTCCTGTTCATTGTTGCAAAGTTGTCTCGCCTAAAACATGTCCAAGTCAATGTCAGACCAGCTGTGCGCCATCATGTCCCAGTAACTGCTGTGCACCACAATATTTACCGACGGTTGCGCCTGCACAACTTGCTTGTCACTCGATTTGCAAAACAACTTGTCTTCCAACTTGTCCGAAGCACTGCTGCGTAATCAAATTATTTCCACTTTCACTTTGCCCCGATCAATGTCAGGACACATGTGATAGATCTTGCCCTTCATTTTGTTGTTCACTGCCACAACCTTCAACACAACAGCCGACTTCAGCTCCTCAAATATGCCCTTCCACTTGCAGTACCAGCTGTTTACCACAGTGTCCAAAATTTTGCTGCAAGATATTGATTTCACCGTTGAATAGCTGTCCGAGTACTTGTATTGATAATTGCCTTCCAAGCTGTCCCAAAAATTGTTGCGAGGCTCCATACCTTCCGATAAAATTGCCATGGTCGTCATCGGATGCGTGCCCATCGCAATGCTCTTATCACTGTGACAGCTCCTGCCCCTTAAAGTGTTGTTTAGGAGCAACAGATCATCCACTTTACCTACCTCAACCATCGTCACAGACTCCAATCGGTAACGGGACAGCTTTTCAAGGGTCTTACCTTTCAATACCCCCTCATATGACGAAACAATGCCCAGCTATTTGTTTGTCATCGTGTGCTCCTACATGCCCCATTTATTGTTGTCAACGTCAAGGCGTATCTCCGTTCTTGGTGAAATCACCCGAAGAAACAGTTCCACCACTTGGGAGATCTCTAAAGAATATTGACGCAGACTACAAAGCAAAAATGGTGCATCATTTATCTGAATTGTTATCTAGTCCTCTTCTGCAGTGTCAGCCCGCTTGTTTCTCAGAATGCTCAGAAGCCTGTCCGAAAACGTGCTGTGACATAAGGAAAAAAAAGAAAATGTACGTTTTTAGACGAAAAAAGAAAGCACATATCAGTAGACCCTCCATAGGGAAAAAAGGGGATAAAAAAAATGGAAATCGTCCGAAAGATAGGAATAAAAAGAAACACAAAACACTATTTTAAAGCTCATGCTAACAATTTTGAGCTTTTATACGCTTAATTAGTTTTGATAAGCGACGTCGTATTGTAGAAAGTTGTAAATGTACGTTTTAAATATATATTCATATTGCTCCTCATTTCCTTAAGTTAATTTACTCTTGAAATGTATTGAACAAATTCTTTGGAACAGCTTTGCCCTTTTTTTTTTACTGTCTCCCTATTTGACTTTCTATTGGCTTAGTGTTTGCTAAAATACTTGAAAACCCAGTACTGTCCCAGTTCTGTCTCAAGTCAGAGACAACTTTGACACTCGAGGAAGAGTGCATTTCGATTGTGTCGAAAATCAAAACCAAAGTAATCCATCAGCTAATCAAGGCAAAGGGAAAATCCAAAAGGAGTCAATAGCTGGGATTACACTGAGCTCCTGCCCAAGGTTTCCCAAAGGATCATTGGCTTCGTTTGGGATCAGATTAGGTTTCCGTTGTGGTAAAATTTTCCGGTTGTACTGAAAATAGTTACCTGGGGTCAACCCTTAATCTAATTTATCATGGATCCCGAACTGCTAAACGTATAGTCTGCCTGCGGTAGCCTTTTTGCTTCTCTTAGAACGATGTCCGATTGTTTTAGCGATCCAGCAGTTTGTTTTAAGAAGAATGCGTAGAATGCGTAGGAATACTGAGCGTACGTGATTCGGTTGTTATTTTGCTTTATTCAGCGGATTTATGCATTTGATTTAAGTGAATCGTTGTTCATGTAATAAAAAGAGTTTACAGTTCAGCGCATCTCAAGTTTTCTTTAGCTTCCTACACATAGTAAAGCGCGAAAGTTGACCTGCTTTTTGCCGAGTCTGTCGAATGTGGTAAGTGCAAATATGGTGCCATTTCAACTCAAAATCACAGAGATGTGCCAACCGTGTGCTGCAGTGTCCTCTCTGTTTGGTATCATCGGAATAATTTAACATGTACCATCCGTTAACTTTTAAGTTTTCTTGGAAGAAAATCGTAACTGAGCCAAGGCTCGAGCAGATAAATAAAAAATGGGGTTTGGAATGCTTTAGCCATCTCAGATCTCCCACAACAGATTCCTCATCTCTGTCCCCACCCTTACTTCATTAGACCCTCCAAGTCAGGCCCTCTTCCTCCTTCTCATACTATCAGTTTTGGAAGGATAGATTTCATGCTCTTATCATCGTAATTTCCCTTCGTTAAGCCTACAATCAACGTCAAGATCAATTGACTCACCATCTTTGACAGGTTCCATTTATCCGCAGATAACTCACAAATGCTAGTGCTACACTCTAAATCATTGACAACACCCCTTCCCCCTTCCCCCTTCCCCTTTCCCCTCTCCCCCTCTCCCTCATTTAGTGTTGACTGTGGCTCTAAAAGCTTATGGAATCACATTACATTGTTCTGAGGGATGGGGGCGCCAAGGGTAACTTAAGGGTAAAAAAGAGATAAAACTTAAATAATAGGGGGTTGAAAAGGTAAACGTATCAACAGTTTTGTCGCTGATTGTTGGTGCTTTTGCGGAAAACAATGAAAATTATGTTTGAATAGATTATTCGGAAAGTTTTTAAACCACATTGCTACGACTCGTGGTTTACAATCTTTTTTCGTGTTCTCCCGACATCCCGCGTGGTTCATGAGCCGGTGAACCGATAGAAAGTTTGGTTTATTGCTTAATTGCAGTTTGAAGTAAACTTCAAAATAAGAGTATCCCAAGAAGAAAAATATAAAAAAAAAAGAAAAAAAAAAAAAAACTAAAATAACAGAGCAAAGTAACACAGACTAGGAAGGCTCCTCTGATAGAGAAGGGAACACAGAGGCTTCATCAAGACAAGGAGATTCATAATAGTCTTTTGACTTTTCTTTGTTGTCGTTGGTGACTTCGTTACTCAGAAAAAGTTACCGACGTGTTCAACCCCGACCGATTATCATCAAAGTTCAATGCCCATGCTCAATCGTGAGGGAAGGGAGAGGGAGGGGGGGAGGGTTGTGAAAGCTGACGGCGCTGACCGCCCCTATCCAACTATACACAACCCCACGTATGTCAAGAGTTCTTCTGAAGGATGTGTCGTTAACAACAATCACTTTAATGATTTGGTCGAGCAATGAAATCAGTCAGCGTAAATCAGTCATTTATTTAAAGCAGGTTAAAAGGTTAAAAGCAACAGAGCTGATGTGGACTTACGTGTACATAATACAACTATGCTATAGTAATCAAAATGTTTAAGTGTAAATCAAAATGTTTGTAAATAGTTATCAATCATAAATGTAATCTTGGTGTAGATTATAATGAGAGTTACTGCTGTTATTCAATTAAAGAACATGAAATTACATGCAGTTTGTTTTCGTACATATGTTAGTATGACTCCCATTTGGTCTGGGCTAAGAAATCCAGGACTCGAATGTCCCAAGACAGCCTGTATATGATTTTAGCAGCACATGTATGTATATCCTCAAGTTCTTGCATTCATTAAGGGGAGCATGTGCCTCATACTAAATCGCAATGGATGATTGTGGGGTCTATACTAGTGAAATAGGCACTTTGTAATACATTTTAAGGAAGGTTCCAGGCTTTGTAAACTTTGATAAGAAACAAAAAATGGATGTAACAGACTTTTTTTTTTAAATTGAAATTATGACGTCTACCATAGGCTATTCCTTAAGACTAATTCAAGGTTAGAAATGAAAGTGAAGCTACCAACAAAGTTCAATTTAGTGATGTTATCAAATATTCGTAGTAACATTCTGAGCTTAGTTTAGTGCGGGTTTTAGGTCAAATCGTTAACTTTTTGACAAGTGTCGATCAATTCGAAACTTTAACATCCCTCTCGGGCTACCCGTGAGCATTTGAGATTTTGAAGACTGGTTCGTTCAAAATCCCTCCCCTGTATTCATTTGCCCCACACAAGGGACGGATTTGTTGATCAATTTTTTTGAGACTTGACAGTTCCAGTTCAAATTGCCCACCTCACATAGGCTGCAAGGTTCAAGTTCCCCGCCCCCCAGAACGAATGACAATCAAATACCTATAGGTTGCCCGGGAAGGATGTTGAGGCCTCCATTTGATCGGCGCATTATTCGGGAATAGACATTATCTTATGCTTTCGTTTTCACTTTCATTTCGGTGCGTTTTAGTGAGTAGAAAAGGCCTCTGAAGGTGCGCCAGGTGACCCCATTAGCATGAGAGACATGGGAGTCATTGAGGTACAATGCGTTCAGATTAGAATCAAGGCAACTTACGTACTACCCCGCTCCCCTGAATTGTTTGGAGCAGTGGTAGATACTGTGTACATCATTGTCATGATCATTCGTAGAGAACTGCATTCTGTTGATACGAAATAAAATCTCATTCAAGCTCGTTGTCACCGCGTGAAAAGTATTAATTATTTATTTATGCTTGTGTTGTATCACTTTACTGTATCGCGTACATGCAAGTATTACGTTCATGAAAAGAGGATTTTGCACGCGATCTGCGTTTTTCTTGTAACGGAATAAGTAATCAAATCACGAGACCTCTAACCAAACTCTCGCTCTTGGCGCGTTTTTCTTGAAACATCTCGGAAATAGTGTTAAGCCCTCGATCTTACCGAGGTCTGGAAATAGCGGGAACATTTTCCTTTCTTATTTATTACAAGAAGAGCGCGTTGATGTAGTTTGCTTGAGGTTCACGGAAGTCTATTTTGGTTAATTATTTTCTTACTTTTGTAACGATGAGTTATATTGTAATAGGTTCCTTATTTCGTTTTGTTTCTATTCCAGCATCCAATCGTTTTAAAACTCAATTGCTAAATCTGTCAAATGTTATACCATTCACTATAAGAATTCTATGGTTTCTGTTTCCAACGTCATATCTTCAAATTTCAAGATAGAACGGCTCTATCACGTTGATTTTGTTGATACTTTGTTTATGTTACTAGTGTTGCAACTAGATAGACAGATAGAACATGAAAGAGAAAAAATACCTAACAGCCGTGAGCCTATGTTACTCTATTAGCAACTGCAGAATGAGATGGTAATCAATTATAAAACATCAAGCTTCCAATTCAAAATAAACATTTTAATTCGCGAATCTTTCCCTCCAGTTCAAAATCCAAACTAGATGTGAGAGGCTGTTCATGATCAGTTTCCTTCGATATCAATTTTCTAAGGCAACACCGTTAATGGTAATGTGACTCCCGCGACTGGTAATGGATACTTTCTTAGTCAACATGAATATATTTTCTTACCTATGCCGCGTCGTAGAGTCACCAGCAGTGCCATTGTATCCTCCAATCAAAAGCCGGTACTTGTCAGCTTTGTCTGCCACTTTAAAACTCGTGTACTCAGCGTGCGTGATGTTCCCTTCAAAGTCCTCCAGGTCAATTCTCAACATGACATCTTCAGCCGTTGTTAAACGGTGAAGATTTTCGTTTCCAAGCTAGAAGTCTTCTCCCAGGTTTCCAAAGCCGTTTTTGTAGAATTCCCATTTAAGATAGAAGTCAACAGAGCCGTCCAAGCGTTTCTGAAAAACGGTCCAACGTGCACCATCTGTACTCATGAACATAAAACTTGGATTGGTTTGCCACCATCTCGATTAATGGTTTACACGCCAGTAGAATGGAAGCCATCTTCAAACAATTGAGAACAGCTTTTTGGTTCTATTGGGAAGAAAAAATGAACCTATTCTATTCAAGACTATTTTTGTATATGATAATTATTGGTTTTTTCATTCCAAGCCAGCGAAATATAGCTACCGCAAGTTTTTTCTGTGAAGCCATGCTTACACTGGCATGGAACACTGTCACCTTGATATTTGGGAACACGTAAACTATGATCACCACATTGGAAACTGTCCTCCTCACATGCACTCTAGTGAGAAAAGGCGTGTTAAGTAACCTAAACATCTTTAAGTCGAGCGAGTTTCTTTCTTTCAATAGTACATGGATATTCATACAATAGGGCACCTGTGATAGGTTGGGAGGCAAACAAAGTGTATGAGACTGGATACAAGTCTCGTTCTGAGGGAAAAAGAGACCCCGGATATGGTTACCAGCACGATAATGATGATGATAATTGTCACTAAATAGTAATAATTGTCACTGCTACTCGCCGTCGCAAAGTACAGCAACGACGCAGCTCAACAAGGTCGAACCGAAAGCTTACAATGGCGCCTCTGGCAGTCGCTATACGGTCCATGTGTGACCTTGGAGCACAGCTTAAATCCAGCTGGAATTAGCTGTATGTTGGTTTTTGGTGAGGGAGGAAAACCGGAGAACCCGGAGAAAAACCCTCGAAGCAGAGTAGAGAACCAACACAAACTCAACCCACTTATGGCGTCGGGTTCGGGAATCGAACCCGGCCACTTTGGTGGGAGGCGAGTGCTCTCGCCACTACGCCATTCCTGCTTCCCTAATAATGGCGATGACTATGGCTATGACTATCATTATTTTAATCATTATCCTTTTTATGATAATCGACGTTGGTTATAGCCGTGGGCTGGTCAACTTTATTACAAGGTGGGACATAACAGTCCTCCTTTCCTTTTGGGTAGCAGAACGTGACCAGCTCACAAGCAATATTTACGTCTAAAGAAAAGCTAGAAGGCTCTTCACATAAAAATACCACTCTATTTCAGCCTGATTCATGAACTCTTTAATAGCCTATGAGAATATATTTATCGCAAAAATGATCTCAAAATTCTTTGAAACATTTTTCATTTTTTATATTGTTAGTCGAGTCTTTTTCCCCTGACGCCAACATCGGACAAATTTCTATCACGATTATTGATTAACTTTCGTCAAAAACAAAAAAAAGTTTTTCGTTTTTGACTGCATCAATGAACTTTTTTTTACTCATAGGGAGACGTTACAGTGAAACTGTTTCAGTGTAAATGGCGAGTCATTATCAATTTTCATAGCAACATAACAAACATTATCATAAACATAATATTGTTTATGAGATGATCAGAACACAGGAGATGGACGAATACATCTGTTTACAGGCTGAAAAGAAGTTGGAGTGAGTTCAGTGATGTAAGGAAACTAAGTAAACAATGTAGGTTTCAATTCTTAAGTTCATGTTTAAAAGTTATTCTTATATGGTAAGGTATCCTGATTGGATCTCAATTGGTCCGCATTTTGCCATCCGGACGGTTATAATCTCTTGGTTTCCACGGAAACGGTTATAAGCCTTGTATTTTTGTTCGAGAAGCCGGCCAATTCAAAATTTCCTCGCCTGGATTGACAGAAGGTTCATAGTCTACGGGGTAAAAGCCGTGGATTGTTTCCAAACTTTTTTCAAACACGATCGGCCGTCGATCGATCGACTTTCTAAAAGGTTTTACGATCGGCCGTCGAGTCTTTCTCAAACACGATCAGCCGACGAAGAAATGAGAAATTGGGGAGAGTGAAACGAACAATTTCAAACGATCTTAACTTACGAACACTCATGAATACATCAAAAGTAAAATTTTATTCCAGTGGTCATTTGTAATTACGATTATTTTGGATGTTGGCGAACTGACATACAAGCGTTGGCGAACTGACATATAAGCGTTGGCGAACTGACGTATAAGCGTTGGCGAACTGACATTAGTCGTTGACGAAACGACCTCGTGCGTTGGCGAACTGACGTTGGTGAACTGACACGTTGGCGAAACGACCGCCGGTAACCAAATAAAAAAAATTTTGCCGAGTGCCATCTAATAAACTACTCAATAACCTCGCTTGCTCTACCCATGCTGAGGAATATTGGTATTCGGGAGTTTTTGTGCGTACCTCGCTGCGCCATTTGCAATATTACTACGGTCTAAAAGTACTATTTTCTTCGTTATTAGAAACATGATTTACTTCGTTATTAGAAACATGATTTGCTTTAGGCCTCAATGAATATTACAGTAAAAACTAACCATCTTCATGGACTATTCAATTGTATTGAAATCGTTTTGAAAAAGTGTGACGTATGGAATACGGAATGTAAGAAAGAATTAAAAACTACGAAGAAAGACCAGCCTTATCAGTTACTCTACATTATAAACCATGTTTTTCATCTTTTTCACAAGATCTTCACATTGCGTATCCCAGCTGTATTGCTTCCCATAGGATTCACGTAGCTCAAGGATCTCTTCGAGGCGCTGTTCGTGTTCAGATTCAGTCGCCTTGATTCCCTCTGCCCATTGCTTTGGATTTTCTGATTCGACAATACATGATTTGCCAAATTCTAGGTCTTTTATGGCTTCAGCAAACCCTGAATTTCTGCCCACTAGAACTGGAAGACCAACAGAGAGAGCTTCAAGAGCAATGAGACCGAAACCCTCAGCCTGCGATGGCATGAGGGCTAGATGAACCTCACCCAGCAGTTCCTTCATTTTTTCCCTGCTTTCTACAAATTCCCTGACGAACAACTGCTTTTTATCGATACCGTATTTAAGGAGCTTTCCTCTCATTTCGTCTTGTTTTCCATCATGAGTACCAACAAATACAAGACGGAAAGGTGGAAATTTCAGCTCTTTACTTGCAAATGCTTTGACAGCAATATCATAACCTTTTAGTTCAAAGTCCTCCGGATCAGCGCGACCACACAACAACACTTTGAACTCGGAATTTCTATAGGAAGCAGGTTGCAAACTTTCAAATTCTTTGAAAAGTCCTGGAGTGAGAGTAAAGATATTTTGATCCAGGAGGCTAGAAGAGTAAGCATTTCGCAGTTTGGATCCCACTGTTACGACAAGATCCGCAATTTTACAGAGGTCAAGCTCATTGCGCTGTTTCTTCCTTCCTTCATAAATAGGTTGGTCAGAGTCTTTGAGGGTACCAAGTTCTTCAGGATAAGTATGTACCACTTGAATCCATTTACAATTGCTGGGAGAAGCTTGAAATATTTGTCCTTGACGCCCAAGTTTCTGCCCATGACCAATCACGACATCCGCGTTAAGGTCAGGCGACGGAAAGTTTAACCCATCACGAGGATCATAGGCAATGAGCTCCTTTGCTTCAAGAATAGTTACGTTATGTCTTTTAGCCTCTTCCTTGTGTTTAGGGTGGCAAGCATTCTTGGGGACAAACAAGGTGACCTCCAATGAGGATTGCTTTGCTAAGTTGATGGCAAGTTCCCTGTTGAACGTTGACAAACCACCGGCAAGTGATGTCCACTCGTCAGCTAGAAGAGTAACCTTCAACCTCTGTGAAGTATGAGGAAGACGAAGTTTCTGGGATGCCACTTGTGACGTACTAGGTGCATTTAACCGAGGACGAACCTATAAAGAAACACAGACAAATTAATGGCAAATAAAAGTGTTCCAATCATCGGGAGTTCATCAGAGTGGGAGAACTTAATGAATTTGGGCTTTTTAAAAGGATCAATCGTCTAAACGTTACCATTATTTGTCAACTAAAATGAGGTGGTAAGCAATGGGTTGTTTCATTCGTGACGTTTACGTAATTGGAGACAAAGAAAGAGTAGTAGTAATGGAGCTGTTGTCTTCACATACTTGGGCCTAGTGGCGTGTGTTTCTTTGGAGAACACTCTTGAGAGGAAGTGACTCAAGCATTCAAGGTGCGAGCCTATACCACAAAAATTGCAAATTTGGATGGAGGAAAATGGTACTGCTCAAGTTTTCTATCAACTGTTTCATAAATCGATCATGGCAAAATGGCGAATATCATGTAAAAATAGCGTGTTTTCCTTAAAGACGCTGGGTCTTTTAATTACCGCGTTCTTTGTAGCTCCCATTGCGTGTCTACATTTGACGTCAACATCCGGGACATCGACAATGTGCTTTGTCGAAAAAAAAAAACTACTCTCCATGTTTACAATCGCATTATTTTGCAACCAAAATTTTGAGTTAGGGTCACTCTGAATTCGAAACAGTCAGTAAGTTTTATCATATTTTGTGTGTTGTGTAATTTCGCTTGCTGAAGGTGTAGTAACCTGCCTTATAGCCTAATTGGATGTTTACTTCGCTTGATTACTGGAACATTTGTGGATTTTTCAATGGAATACTTGTAAATACATGGTTTAGTTTTTGCTTTCGAGTCTTGCACTGATGTGGTTCTGCAAACTGTGTAATATTCTTTTTTTTTCTAAAATGTTGACTTATCTTAATGCCGTGATCGCAAGATAGTTATTTGAATTTACGTCTACTTCACCGTCGACGTGTTCACCTTCATCTATACGCAAGTGGAGTGCAAGGGGAAATACCTGTTCTATGTCTTCGGATAGCGGTATTGAACATAGTACTAGGGAATCCTCGTTATCCACACTAGCCGGACATTTTTGAAAGTCCACGATCAGTTTCGTCTTGTCTTGAATTGTAACACAGATATCTTTGTGGACTGGTCCTTGACGTCCAAACCTACAGGTAGCACACAGAAGAAAATCAAAATAGACAAATAATATAGAAGAGAAAAAAATACAGGAAAATGGCTACGATTTTGTACCTACTCTTCAAATACTGTTCGTCCAATCCCCTTCCTATTTGAAATTTCTTTTTGGTTTGTTTCTAGTTATAGAATTCAACAATTGTTCTAATGGGAATAAGTTCGGGTGCTATTTTAATATATTTCAGTTATCGAGACTTTATATATGCAGCAAAGTACAGATATCGAGAAGCAGCTGGTCACTCTGTTTCACCTCAAAATTTAAACAAAGTTTGGAAAGTAAGACATTTATATGAAAATCGATATATTCTAGAGTACGTGAAACAAAATAAAGCTATGAAATTACCTCAGCCCACAAAAAAGTAGTACAAGAAAAAAAAAAGTAATAACAGGAACAAAAAAAAAAATAAAGAAATACAAAGAAATTAAAAGCTATAAAAATGAAACAACATGCAAAGACATAAAAAAAGCAAAGAAACAACCCACGAGAACAAATTAACAACAACACTAACAAAAAGAAGACAATAATGAGAACACGCCGCTCTCGTACTCGCCCTTTTTTAATTCCCCAAAGGTGCATGGATGAATATGATCATTTCGAGACAGTTCTGTAATAATGATCGTTAAACTTTTTCAACTTAACATCGATTGAGAGAACCAACCAATCAGTTAAGCTACTTACGTTAAAAATGTGTCTTGTCCTGCTCCTTGTAACTTAAATCCGTCTGAAAGAGACACTTTTGTCCTCTCACCGTTATAGAGTGGCTCGTCTGAGGTCCCTCCTCCTTGAAAAATCACTTTGATGTTGGATAATTTTATAATTTGATACGCATCATATCTCAAATGAGTAGGGAAGCAAACCACTTTCAAAATGTAACTCGTTGGTACTGTATCAGCAATGCGCACGTGCAAGAAGGCTAAAAAATCTGCTCTTTGCTTCGCCATTCCTTCGCACAATCTACTGGCCAGAGTCGTCAACTGAGATGCCGTGCCGATAACATCGCCAGTGAACTGCCGGAAGAATACCAGCCAAAATCTATGGAGGAAAAATTGCGTTTATACAATGAAGAGACCCAGTTCTCCTACGCCACTCAAGGAAAGGAGGCACTAATTTCGTGACAAGCAAGGACTACGATTGCAAATGAGTCCGAGTTCATAATCAATGTAACACAATTCCTATTTTTAAGACCTCAGTCACTAGCAATGGATGAGGGCTAAACGACAACTTCTTTTGAACCATGAAAAGTTCACCTTTCGCCTTTGAATACTGTATAGAAAGGGCGCAATATAAACAAGGAATTCATTCATAAGGAATTCATTAAAAAAGTGTCACATTCTCCTTTTGTAGTAAAATCCTTTGAGTCACACAATCCACCAAAATTAAACTTACCGACAGAAAGTTTTGACCTGGAATTTTACTATTCCGTCTGTAAGGAAAACTGGAATATCCAATTGATCTGTGATATCAGTCCACTGTACGGTCTCCTGTGTTGATTTGAAATGTAAGACTCTCCACAGACCTGAATGCGCGTTTACAAGTTCTTTTTTACCCTCAAAGAGCGCCAGTGGGACGTTGATTTCTGCTGGTTCCAAGAGCTCCTCATCATGAGAGCAGGAAATGTGAAGAATCGGACCAACCAACAATTCCTCCCTATGCTGGTTAATTTTTGGTGGTTCCTGTGCCTGTGTTCAAGGGCAAAAACCCGTAAGGTTAGACGTTCATGTTGATGCAAGATAATCTAATAAACTACGCCGTCCTGTTTTAGCCGGGTCAGCAGCCCCTTTTAGCTATTCAAGTCTGACCGTGGTGCAGTCTTTAATCTAAAAATTATAATTTAAAACAGAACGTGCACTTTGTTGTTGAAAGCGGCAGTGAAGCTGTGGGCACAGACTTCTAACTAGGATAAACCTGCATTACATTTGTACTCAGCGTGCGATGTGATTATAACCTCGTAGTTATTACTTCAGAAAACAAAACACCATGACAATGATTTTGACTACAGCGATGAAGACGAATTTACTATGGATTGCAAAGTCAAAGTTCGAAAATCAGTAATGTTACTGCGTACATAGTAAAAAGAAAACACGTCATAAAAAGAAAACAAAGACAGGGTAATCATGCTTCCGATTAAACATAACGAGAAGTGGGTTAAATAAACCCCTCATAATGTATGCAGTATCTTGAAAAACAGGTTACATGCTATCAAGGTAATGGACAAGAAAACCTGACATTCAAAAGGTGATGTAAATCACCCTTATCAGATACAAAAGAGGGTTTTACCTTTAAAGTCAAACGAAAGTCTTTATCAGCAGAAACAGAACTCCAAGGAAGAACCACGTTAACATTTGGGTAGTCTGGAAATGTACAGGTGAATTTAGGGACCACAGAAGTTGGCTTGAAGAAGACAAGAGATTTGAGGCGCCAGATTGCCGCGAAAGAGGAAAAGCATGTTTTTTTGAGAGTAGCTTCGGCAAACTGGCACATCCAGTCAGGAACGCGTTCTGCACAAAAACCAGAGATAGTCATTGTGTTAAGAAGACGTTAACGAACTTGAGCGCGCGCGACTCGCGTGCGCGTGCTTTGGGATTACGTAGGTTAAAATATCGTAAGCAAGTCACTCTGACGTTTTTATTTAATGACGCGTGCAAGTTTCTTATAGAGGAGTTGAAAGTTTTTGAGTAGATCGTTTTGAGTTCATCGAGTGGCAATTTGTTTGGCGGTCGTTTTCGTTTACCGTGAGTTTAGCGTTAAACGTGTTGGAATAAACGTGTTTGTTGATTTCCATTTCGTTTCCTAACAAATGGTAAATGACGTGGTTACATGATGGCTACCAAAGCGATACCCCAATAAAGCAATTAAAGGGGAAATTTTTCTAAAGAGACTGTGGTACTGCATCGGCAGAAGTGTTGCTAGATATTTTGGTTTTATCAACTGAATTGATAATGCAAATTGGCCACCACAAAGAGTTTCTGAAGCCAACGGTTCGAGCATTTTCCCTTCGTCAGAGCATCCCTCACTGGAAACATCAGCAAATTCATATTATCAACTCAGTCAATAAACCAAATTATCCGGATGAAATGGCCTACAATGTCACCATTTCCCAAGTCAACGTTGCGTCCCTGACTAATTACACTCTCACGGATCAGGCCTTAAGTGATATAATTTGAACAGCAGTTCTCTTATCAATACCTGATGGATGCCAAACATTCCTTGTCTCCAAATCCATCCATTCATTGTTTTCTAAATCAACCAACTGCTTAATGACCACTTCATATCCCTTGAAGTTAGAGGCACTGTGCAACAAAGCCACGGAGATGCTTCCTGGAGCATCCTCCATGAACTCTAGATCTGGTGGACCATCATGTGATAGTTCAATCACATTGCTTACCAAGACCTCGTTACTTCCAATGGGAGGGGACAGGGCTCGAAGACTCCACAACGAACAAGTGATCAACAAAGGTTCTTTTACAAAACCTGGGAAGAAGGTGATAGACGCACCAGCTTCTGGAAGATCCCATGTATCTCCCTTGTTTGTTATTTCACCTCTGAAGAAGAAATGAACTTTGATTTTCGAAACGATCAGTCAAGTAACTAAACGCTGCCAATTCAATCCACATAACTGATGTATTGCAACAACCAACTGATACTACATGTATAAATAAAGCGGTCGAACTAAATTTTGACCAAGATGAAGCCATTTCATTGTAACGTAATTACAATTTATGGAAGTTTGCACTGAAGCAAGGTAATCAAGTAAATGCCCTTGGAATCTGGAAGTGGTACATGTCTAGTATCTCAACAGATCCTATTTTCATAGCAGCCCCATCGTTTCCTCTCTCTCTTCATTAAACCTGATACCATCCAAAGGTCTCAAAATTAATCCCAACGAAAAAGGCTACTCTGAAAAACAATAAGTTACCTTCCTATTTGAGTCTTTCTCTTGTTCGCAGGGATGGTGTCCAGCATTGTATCATCTTCATCTGTTGAGTCAACTTCGATCTCCACCTCTTCTTCAGTATCATCCTCATCTCCATATTTCGTTTCAGACCTTTCGTCCCCCTCAGAGGCTGTAATTTGTAGAAGATTTTATAAACAAAACAAACGTTTTGAATAACATCCATACTTTGTTTAATAAGCACAATTTTTGCTGTCATTCAATTCACGAAATTCTTCCATAGGAAGTGAAGTCTTAAATCGTGAATTTAATCTGCGAACCGGACTGTTTCCTTTTTTAAACAGGTAAATGGATTCTTGGTATGTGGTTTTTCTGCTGGTACAGCGATGTTGTTTTCAAGGATTGTGGAAGCTTTTAAATCTTGATCGATATATAAGAATAAAAAGCAGTCTAAATTCGGTTCAGCAAAACTTTCTTATTGGCAAGTACACGCGGGTGTTCTTTTCCTTCGATTATCAAAGATACAGAATCTGTTCGATTTACTCTAAATACCATTGATCAAAGGTTCCGAATTAATGGTTCTCAACCTCACTATTCTAATTCAGGGTCCAGTTGTTCAAAGAGCAGACAACACTTTCCAACCGATGAATCGCTGTCCAGAGGATAAGTGAAAAACATAGAGCACTATCCACCATTTGAACAACTGCCGCCAATAATATTATAAACTTTCTTTACCTGAGTGGCATGGAACACTCTGGGACTGGTTAGACTTACCTCGAAAGTCTTCCTTTGCGGCGGTATACCTCTCATAGAACCATTCCTTTTCTGCTTTGTACTTGTTTACAGACTTCTTGTCACCAGCAAGTTCCAAAATAGTATCGATGATTTCTCTGTTGTAATCATTGAAACCAAACGGTTGAGAACGTCTCTGTCCTTCCCAGAAACCTTTACAAAACTCGAAAGCTTCTTTTATAAATCTCTCTTTTTGTTTTCTTTCTTTCAGTAAATCACACATATCCGTAACACCATTGATAAGCTTTCGCCACACTTCGCTGTGGTTTCCTGGCTCAAGTGTCTTCTCCATCTCCCATGCTTCAAGGAAAAGCTTCAAGGCTTTTTTGTACTTACTTAAGTTTACCTGAATTACTGCACGCTGGAATATACTACGCACAGTCAGTGGGTGATTCCCGACAATCTTCATCCTTATGTCGTAGGCCTTATTTGCAGGTTCAACTGCTTCTGAGTGCTTCTTTTGTTTCATGAGGGCATTAGCAAGATTTCTACAAAAGTGTGCCTCGTCCCATGATCCTGAAAGTTTTAGTTCGTGCAGGAGTTTCAGCGCAGCATTGTAATACTCAATTGCCGTTTCATAATCTCCTTGACCTTCATACACTGTGCCAATTTGATTCTTATACATTGGCATGTCAAAGTGATGTTCAGAGCCAGCCAGTTTCTCTTGCATCTTGTAAGCTTTAAGGTAGAACTCAAGTGCTTCCTCCAGCTTGTTAAGACTGTACTGGCAGTTTCCAATAGCATTATAACACCGTGCCAGATCTGTATGCTCGATTAAAAGCTTCTCAGAGAATGTTAAGGACAACTGCAGGCTTGCAAGTGCTTTCTCGTGGTCCCCATTTCTCCAAAGGATTTCTCCTTCAGAGTGCAAATAAAATCCTTTGGTGAGCTTGAATGATTCAGTGGATTCGTCTTTAACTTTCTCTATCGAACGGGAAGCTTCCCTCAATACTTCAAATGCCTTTTTTGTTCCATGGACATCTACAGCTTGCTTTGCTTCCCAGCACTTTAGCTGCGCCCGCCCAAGAGAACCTTAAACAGGTAAAAAAAACAAGAAAATAATAATTGAAAAAATGCGTGTAAATCATTTTCAGTCATAAGTAATTTCTTATTGAGCTAAGGCTGGCGCAGGATGAGGTGCATAAAAGCATGGGTAAGATTTTATATGTTTGTTTTAATTGTTTGACTCTAACACGTCGAAGTGTCCCCAATAGCAATAAATTCAATTTTAACATGAAATCAGTCTAAGGGAACGGAAAATGAAAAACCGAAAGATTTCAATTCGCGGATTTTTCGTAAGATATTTAATTCTGTAAAACAAAGATAGATACAATATGAGTACAATTTGCCTCGAAATTCCGACCATATTGGGGCCTAACCATAGTAGACATCCAAAATGGAGCGGAAACCAAACGAACACAAAGAATCGTGAATTAAAACGAAGGGGAAATAGTTTGCTCAAATATTTGCAAAATTCTGTTTTACGGTAATTATAATCTGATCAGTTGAGAAAGTCTCCCGTGGATCGACTTGCTTTGAAAACTTAGACCTCGTGGTCTAATTGTTACATAGTTTATACAAAAAAATTCCTTGAAAATTACTGCACTTTGGCACGACTAAAAACTCATTAAAAATAAATACAAATCATAAACACTTTATACCATGTATCTACGATCCATAAACAAACCTGGCTCACTCTTACCCCATAATAGCTTATATAGTCCTGGACAGAAAAGTTAATTACCGGGAAATTTTTAAGTAACAGCCTTAAATTTCCCAAACCAGGAAAAAAATTGTGGCAAATGAGAAAATGTTGAAACATGAATGGTCAAAGGATACATGTTAGCCTTGTGTGGTCATACCCTCCCCCCCCCTCCCCCGAGTAACTTCTGTTTCCCCTTGGGAAGGGGCTACAGCTGCACACAAGCTAGATACAGTATACATGTAGGAGGGGGACAATTTGTAGTGGACTCTATCAAAAGAAAGAAGCATGTACTAATTGTAGGTCTACAAATATGGTGCAGAAATCTAACAGAAAGGAGCTTTACGTGGAGAAAACCAAATAAAAACCTATTAATATAAATACTCTAAACTACTTTCAAGTTTTTCATAGTAAACATTAATTACACATTCCTTTGGAAAGGCTCACATATACATGTATACCTGTATTTCCAAGTTTGTCTCTATTTTGATTGATAGTAACCCTTGATGATAGTTGTGACTGTTTTGATCCCCATGTCTAGTAAAACCTGACAATTTTTGGCAACTGAAATTGTAGCAATAGTGGCTATATGGAAAATTAGGAACCTGGAATGAGAAGCTGGAACCAGAACCAGAGTAAACTGAAGTGTTATTGACAATATTATTACTCTAGCATGACTACTCAGCTCCAAATCTTATAATATTATTCACGTTTCCTGATTGCCACTTTGCCTTGCATCATCAGTTTCTTTAAGAAGATGCTGGCTCATGTCTAGAATTTTTGTTACACTGTTTGGAGAACATGGTTTTCATGTTTCGCAGTTTCTCAGGTTCTCAGCTTCTAGTTCCAGGTCTGTTTATAATAGTCCTTGATTTAGCAACCAGCTCTGTTCATCAGTCATACATATACATGTATCTCACTCATTTTCTGACATCTTTGGTAATTATTAATATTAAAATGAAATAAACATTTCAAAGATATAACTTAATTAATATAATCAAAAGATGTATATATTCTCCTTTCATTTGGTTTTTAAAAAATTAAGTCTCCACATGTAATGGGTTCTCAGACATCAAAAGCCACATCACAAATGTACCCACTTAACATGTGTAGTTAGCTCAATTAGTTAGAGTGCCAGATTGTGTTGTGCGGGAGGTCGAGGGTTCGAGGCCCAGCCGGACCAATACTCATGGTCTTAAAATAAGTGAGGCGAATTTGCTACCTTCCTATAATCAAGAAATGGATAGATATTCTAGTCTTCTTGGATAAGGATGAATAAACTGTAGGCCCCATCTCCTGCAGGGTTAGGGGTTGGAGACATTAATTTCCCATGCAAGAGATTACTGTGCCGTGGATGTCCTCCCCTGGGGTGGGATGGGTGGGTATTGGCCCTGAAAAGCCCCTATGAGGAGTGGTCAATTAACCTATATATGTATATATGTATGTATGTACAAGTATGTATAACTTTTAACTGCTTTAAATCACAGTCAAGCATCATAGAATATAAAAAAAAAAACACAATTATACTAAACTCCACATCATACATCTCTACTATCTGAAAGCCTGTTCAATGCCAATTTACAGACCAACTTATTTAAAAAAAACGATGTATTCCTTGTATCACCGAAGAAACATTTTTTTTTATTTTCAATTCAGCAGCCCTTGATTTAAGGGCTGCTGATAGAGATATATAATTTTATACCACCACAAATATCTGTACAAGTCATGTAATATTTGTCTGCAGACATAATATCTGTTCCAAGAAGAAAACATTTTTTCAAGAGCAACACTCAAGGAAAGCTGTGAGCTCTGACGGAAATGTAGAAAATATCCAAGGAGAAATATGCGAACATAGCTTTGCACAAAATAGTGGCTATATTGGTAGATTGTTCTACTGAATTGCAATGTCTGCAGATCTTCAAATATTTTGATTTTGTGTCAACAATTAATTTCCTTCACATAGTCTTTTTTTTCCTTTTTTGTTTTCAATGACTATCCATACAGAAAAAGTATTAACTCCTGTTCAACAGTGATAGCCTGAGAAAATTTATGCATCAGCACTTCTGGAAATACTTTGTTTCTCTATCTTTTTCTCAATTTCAGAGGTGTCCGGATAATTCTCCTGATAATTTCAAGTAAACTTTCATTTTATCACTCTAATATGTTCAAGAATTTGAAAATAATTAAATTCTGCAGAGTGCCATGCCAGCACATGGGCTGAAATGCAACAGCAATTCAATGCAAACCAGGATACACACTCAAAAGGATCTATAATTATGGTTGTGTGAATCATGAGAATTGCACACACAGGAACACTCACCAGTTTTTCCATCATCTTCACACATCTCAGCCCAAGAATGAAACAGGTTTAGGAGCTTGCATTCAGTCACCATTGCACAGAAAAGTGACGCAATCAAAGCATTCTCACGGAATTCGCCTGGTAATCTGAAAAATTCTGGCTGTAGGGAGATGTCAATTGCAAACTCATAATTTCCTCTGTTTTTCTCAAATAAGGTAAATGCTCTGACATAGTCTAGATCTATGAGTTTAGCAATTTTCTCTATCCTGGACATGAAGAGTTCATGAAAACGTGCCTTTGCCTCTGTGTAAGGGGTTTGGAAGGTTTTATCAGCCTTAAGACTGTCGGCATACTTCTTCAAAAGTGGGTGAATGTCATACTGTGCGCTGTTGTCCTTCTTCTCTGCAGTTACATTTTCATCAACTTCAGAAAGAATTCCACTTGCTACAAGTCCCTCAAGCTGTAAAAATGCTTCTGATTGGCTGATATCAAGGACTTTAGCAGCATCAGCTTCTTTAAAGGGGCCATGAAATAAAGAAACTGATACTGCAGACACCTTTAAGATGTCTGTTGGCAGGGTGTCAAACATTTCTCTGATTGTATACAACTGCCTCTCATCAATTCCATCTTCTTCAAACCTAATTGTTTTTTCTTTGCCATTGTCTCTAACTTTTGACCTTTCCAAAGTGGAAACTTCCCCTACATGAACATTACCAAGAAAATCATCCACAGTTTTTCGTTCATGTTGGAAAATAGCAGCAAGACCTTTCAGAATAAGTGGAGCTCCATTTGAGATTCTGATTAGTTTTTCTTTTTGATGCTCTTTAACATCAAACCTTCCTTTGTGAAAAAGGAGTTTCTCTGAAAACGAATGGTCAAAGGACATCACCTCATAGTTTTTCACTACTTGGTTATCTTTCAATTGAGTCCTTGATGTTAATAGAAGTTTTAGTGTTTTCTGTTTGTTTCCTTCATCGAATCGCGTGAGTAATTTTAAAAAATTATTCAGCTTTTTCCTCTCCTCTAATCCTCCTTGTCCTGAAACTAACTGCTCTTCTAAATTATCAAGCAAAAACAGAACAGGACGATCTTTAGAGGTCAACGGTCGAATCTCGTCGTGAATTCTTGTAACAACATAATTCAGATCAACAGAACCAACACGACCAGCCATTTTCAGGGAATTCATAATTCTGAGATAAATCGCAATCATATCTTTTGCATCTCTAAGATCGAAGACAAAATGCTGTCCCCGCCATTTTGAACAAACTTCTTCCGCAAGTCTTGTCTTTCCAACACCGGCGGACCCAAACAAATTTATAATTGAAGTTTTTGCCGTAAGCATTTTGCTAATTTTCTGAATTTCATCCTTCCTACCGACGAAGTCCATTTCCGGATCAGCTTTTGTCAGATAGGAGGCTTTATATTTATTAACAGCTGCATGAATGCTTCCTTCTTTTCTGCATTTTGGAGCGACAAACTTTTCGATAAACGTGAGTTTGTGGTCAGACACATATCCATACTTCTCAAGAAGTTGTAAACCGGACAACAAGTCTTGATTATCCAGCGAGTTGAATTTTCCTCCATAGTTCTTCTTCAAAAGCTGCACAACAGTTTCTGATTCTGTCGGATTAAAATTTAAAGATACATCTTGGAAGAGTTGTTTCAATCGTGAAGTACTTTCGATTTCCATAGCTGGAACAACAGCCGCCATGTTTGATTACGTTTGGATACAGCTGACCATAGACTAGGGGCGCAAAGAAAAGTCACGCGATCTCTGCACGCAACTCGGAAGTCTAGTCCCACATTTTAATAAGAATTCAAAAGCTCCTTAGAGACGCCTCATGCATGTCTTAATTATTCATGTCTTAATTATTCAGCTTGTAAAGGAGATAACGCTTGAAGACGAGAAGGGTTACCGAAATTTTTTTCTCCCCTCACAAGATCGGGGAATTTCAGCAACTTCTGAAAATACAAGTGATATCAATCCTTAATGTTACTCGGCCCCATGCAGTTACCTATACTAAGAGTTTTACCTAATAAAATATTCTTCTCTTGAAGGGTTGTAGGACTATTACTTTAGGGGAAAGATTTTGCCGCCGAAACATCCCCAATGTTTGTTTACCTCAGGCACTTGCTCTGACCTGACCTTGTAATTTTCTACCAGCCAATCAGATACGAACACGAACGAAGTTGTTGCGTGACAAGTTGCGAGTTTGATGAAAAACGAGCAACAAAGCTAAAATTTGTTGCTCAAAGTTGACCCGCGCTCTACTTTTCGCAACAAATTTCCTCAACCTGCAACAAATGTTTTTGTTGCGCGACAAGTTGATCACGCAAGGTGAAAAACGAGAAACATCGACCAAAACTTGCAACGAGACAATTTTGCGCGCCAAGTTGAGGGTTTTTGTATCTCGTATTTCGCCGCCTTAAGTAAAAAAAAATCCGATTGAATGGAAAATTGCTTTCTAGGAAATATGCCTATTTCTTGAGAACCACTCATGAGACTTCCACGAAATTTGGCACGAAAATAACTTCAGGAAATAAGTAATTGGAGTATTAAAAAAAAAAATGATTTTTAACGAAGGAAATTCTAGATAATTTGAATGTATCAACAAAGTTGAAATGGTAAATTGGCCACCGTTACGATTTAAAAAGCTGACGTTTCGAGCGTTAGCCCTTCGTCGGAGCGAATAGAGGAATTGTGGGTTGTGTGTGCTTTTAAAGGCAGAAAATGGAACTACGTTATTGGTGGGAACATGACAACGAGAAAAACACGAAAAATTAGTGGAATGAAAAGCTAGAATAGAATTAGTGGAATGAAAAGCTAGTGGAATGAAATTCTGGATAATCGAGTGAACCTCAACAAGGGATAATTAAAGATCGTTTTGTTAAATTGTTAGCAAAATGGTGTCAACTTGTGAGCATCGTCACAAGTTAAGCTCGTTGCATGCAAATTATAAAGAAAATCTAATGGCAAGATTTTCTACAAATAAAGAAAACCGATATTAAAGGCCTGTTTATACTTATTCATGTCGCCATGGTAATGGTACATACGTCAGCTTAACTATCAAAAGAACAAAGTCTGTGTTGTTAACTCGCTTGCTGCCAGTTCTGAGAGATCAAGGGTGTTAGAGAAAATGGTGAAAGAAAGACAGGTATGGAAAACTGTGTTCAGCCACCTTACGGAAGATACCGAGTGTCAGACACTTCTGAAATAATACTCTTTTAGCACATCGTCACCGAAATTGGAATCTTTTTTTTTTTATTTTTTCACTAATAAGAAGTTTTCTCAGCATTGTACTCTTCAAAGAGAAAAGATGTAAGTCAGTGAAGAAAACATCTCGCATTAAAACAGGACAACTAAAACTCAGTAAACATATTGCTGATATCGTACGTAAAGTTGGCAAGTTCAAGTCTTACAGAGACATAAGATGCTAATTGACCCTGATGCCAAAGTCAAATTGTATAATGCCTATCTTCTACCTTACTTAGATTATCATTCTATCATTTGGCACCACTGTGGCAGAAGCAATTCTGCCAAATTAGAAATGAACACGCTTTCCGCTTTATTTATGATGATGATAAAAGCACAGATGATGAGTTACTATTGCGTTTGACCACCCTACTTTGTATAATAGAAGAATGCATAATATTTTAATAATTGTATTTAAGGCCTTGCATGGACTTGTCCTCGAATATTTCTAAGTTATTTATATTACGTAATTGTGGCATTAATTTGCGGGGCGACAATATTCTTACAGTACCTAGAGTAAACACCACCAGTTACGGTCTTCACTCTCTTGTTTATCAGGGCAGTAAGTTATGGAATTCTCTCCCTAACTACACGATATCGATTTCTGAATTAAGTAAATTTAAATTGGAAAGTTCCAAAATGAAATTTGACATCGACTGCTGCACCTTTTGCAGTAAATAATATTTTAAATTTTAAACTTATTAGTCATATTTAAATTTTTTTATACATATATATCTATTATTTAATTTTCTTTTATTGTATTCTTGTACTTTAGTAATTTCAGTATTTTTACTTGGAGACGTTAGTAAGTATTTGCTATATTTAATTTAAGTTTATCTAAAGTTGTTGTATTGTACTGTATTGTAAAACTGAGTTCCAAAACGAAATAAAGACTAGGATCATCTCTCCGATCTCTTGTGTTCGCAGCAAAAACGTTCTGATCCACTGATCGTAGCGCAAAGAATTAAAGCAAATAATTTATAGATTAAAAAAAAAAAAAAAGATAAAATGGGGGACTTGTCGGACTATGGCGAGTTGTAATATGGTTATCGGGTAGCATTTCATTATTCGCGAAATCCACGGAGCACTCCCATATTACTTCCGGGATTCGAACGCTTGAGGAGATTGCGTGACATAAGTCAAGAGGCGACATTAACTGCACTATCAGGGTTTAGGCTAATCAGAGATGGCGGCCGTCGCCATAGCGAGTCCTTTCGGTTTACAAAATCTTTTCAAAGACATATCTCCGAAGTTTGACTCAACGGAGTCCAAAAATGTTGTGCAATCTTTCCAGGTGAATTATGGAGGGAAATTCTGTTCGCTAGGAAGTCACGATTTATTGCAATGTTTGCAACTTCTTGCCAAGCACGGGTATGTGTCTCGAAGTAAAGTGAAACTAATAGAAGACTACGTTGCTCCGAAATCGAGTAAAGAAGAATTGATTAAGGAAGTTATAAGAAGGTACAAGGCCTCTCGTCCAGCTGTTAAAGAGGAGGAATTTCAAGGACGGGACGACGAAATCAAGGACATTACCAAACAATTGGAGTCAAAAGAGACCTCAGTTTTAAACTTGTTTGGGTCTTCCGGTGTTGGAAAGACAAGACTCGCAAACGAAGTTTGCTCACAGTGGCGAGGAAATTATCAAGTCTTTGATCTTAGAGAAGTTAAGAGTATAAAAGCGATGTACTATCACATTTTAAGTTCCCTTGAACTTGCTGTTCCAGTCGGTTTCGTGAACTTGAACTATGCTGTAACAAAAGTTCGCGATAGGATCAAAACTTTGAAAAGCGGAGGGCATTCTGTCCTGTTCTTCCTCGATAATGTGGACAAGTTTACCGCAGGACAGGAAATGGAAGGGAAGAGCTTAAAATCAGATTTTATACAGTTCCTTGAAAAACTTTTCGAACTCGATGACAAAGGAGAAAGATGCGCATTAAAGCTGCTGCTTACATCGAGGATTCAGTTCACAGATGCCACACTGGTGGATAATTTTGAAGTAATGTCTCTTGAAAGGTCATCTTCGGAGAAAATTCTTTTTCCTGAAGGATCGACTGATGTCCAAGTCCAACAGAAAGACAATCTTATCGGTATCTCCAAAGGATTCCCAATTGTTCTTAAAGGAATGGGTGCTATTTTGCGCCAGGAAAGAAAATCTGTCGATGATCTTATTGCTAGAGTAGCTGCTACTCCAGAGAAGTCAAAACTGCAGGAGGATGCGAAAGAAATGCCAGTGAGTTTTGAAGATGAAGGAGTTGACACGGGTCAGATTTCTGTAATCAGAGAAATGTTTTCAACACTTCCAAGTGACAGGTTAAAAGTGTCAGCAGTAGTAATTTCCTTGTTTCATGGCCCTTTCACTGTGGAAACCGCTGCCAAGGTTCTCGGTATTGATCAGTCAGAGGCTTTTGCACAGCTAGAGGGTCTTGTAACCAGTGCAATCATTTCTGTGGTCGACGAGGAAGCAAAAGAGAGGAAATATGACATTCATCCACTTTTACAAAAGTATGCTGACAGCATCAAGAGTCATGAAAACTTTTCTGCAGCCTACATGAAAGCAAAGGGACGTTATTACGAACTCTTTATGTCTAAGATGGCGAAAATAGCCAAACTTATAGAGCCACAGTATGTCAAAGCATTTAGTTTGTTTGAGACTGACAGGGCAAATTTTGAATTTGCTCTTGAAATCTCCTTACAACCAGAATATTACAAAGTTCCACGTGAATTCCATGAGAATGCATTGATTGCATCACTTTTCATGGCAATGCTCACCGAGGGCAAAATGGTTACCCTGTTTCATTCCTGGGCTGAGATCTGTGAAGATGATGGAAAATCAGGTAGGTCACAATGGCTCTGACTGAAGCCTTGTCTTTTATATGTCATGGTTAATTAGATGAAATTTAAGTAAAATTTTCACATCGTCTAAGAGAAATTTAAATGGTCATATCACGTGTAAGAACAATAAGAAGCTTACCTCCAGCTAAAAGTGGAAGTAAATTGGTTTTAGTAATTAAGAAACAACAATTCAGAATCATGTTCTGTTGACAGGTATGATTCACTTTAACCCTTTACAACTTAACATCAGCATGCATATTCTCCATACTGTTCTCCATACATTTTCTGAGGTGCTGACAAGGAGAATTTGTTTAACAATCAAGAGCTTCTTTAGTTGGTGACCATTTTCCTTATTCTTGTGACCTTAATAAGTGACTTACATGTGATGTTGTGGGGAGAAATTAGATGCTGGTCACTCTTTCAAACCCAAGATCTCAGTAGTTTATCTCTTTACTGTCTGTCATACAGTTCTTATGATGTATGTTTGGAGAATTTAGCATCTGATTGACTAATCATCCCCTACTTAACATTTTTCTGATATTGTTGTGATAATGTAAGGAGAAATTCTGTCTTGGTCACTCAGGAGTTTCAGGGTTAATTCAATTAATGCACTTAAAAAGCAGTTGTAGGAAAGTGGAGTTGCCATGACAATTGATTCTGTGTCATGTTAGATATCATTTGCTTTAAATAAAGCATCTCTAGGCAGTACTTCCTGTTAATTTCTAACTGAATCAAACAATTTTAATTAAATTTCCAATTTGCCCATTCTCATTGTGTGATGAAAATACTTGAAAATAGAAGGAAAAAAAAAAAACTCAAGAGTACCTTTAAATTAATGTTTTATCCTTCTGAGAGACAAAGATTAACATTTCACTGACTTATATTTATTGAACAAATTAAATGTGAGTGTAATTATATATGCACCTAGCAGTAGCAAAGACAATCAAGGAATGGGTAATTTTGTGCCGCTAAGTGGCTGAAATATTATTATAATGACTTCAAGGGTACACTCACTAACTTCAAATGTTCCTTGTGAATTAGAAATCAAAACTGTTAACACTAATGCAGTGAGAATTAATAAATCAGTGCTACATCATAAAATAGAGGTTCCATGTTAAATGTCATGACTCTGAATTTGTGGTTGCTTACTTATTGATATATAAAGTTTCAAAAACTATTTTATTGATTTAAAAAAAAATATCACAACTTCAACACAACAGAGACTTCTGTCAAATCAACATTCAAAGAAGTCTGCACTACAACTACAGTGCCATTTGGTTCCCATAAGGCTTTTCTTTGTTTAAGCGCTTCAAAGTACATAACTGTATTATTAGATACTTGTATGGGAAGTAAGATATTTTAAATCCTAAATTATGGAATTTATTAAAAAATTTTGTCTACACCTCTTTGATTTTTGCCACATTACAACTCCTCAAGTAGCTTAATGAACCAGTACCATATACAAGCTTTTCAACAACAGCAACGACAAAATTTTTTTACCTTATAGCAATTAAAACACCTAACAGTATCTAACAATCTCTTGTTTTTTTCTAATCACAACATAATGGTTATTGATGTTTTAATTCACAGAAATATTTATACCATCATGTGTAATTTAGACAGAGATTGGTGCCAATTTCAGAATTATTTGTTTAGAATTAGAGGTATCTTGTGTGCAATTAACCTCATAAAACACAAGAAAGAAACAAAACAAACAAATGCAACATCAACCTTTTAACTCCCAGAAGTGATTAACATGTAACTTCTCCCTACAATATCCATATGTGATCCAGCAAACAGGTAATGAGAATACTCAAACTTATCAGGTACAACTTGTTATCATGTCAGGGAACAGCAAATTATTGTAACAAATTTGGGAAGGAAATGTGTAGCAGCTAGAGGAGACAATTAATATTTACGCTTCAGCTGTTTGAATGGTGGATGTTATCCACTGGAATAATCTGTATGTAAATAGATACTGATGACATACCAGGATTTTTCCTTTAACTAAAAAATCATGTCTTCATTGCATGCTGTGAAGATGCAATTTGTATCTTTCAAGTGCGAGGATATTGGTGTCGCCATGGTTACTAATATGATTATACTATTTTTTCATTAGAATTTTGACTTTTTGGAACAGAAAATATAAAAATATCAGTATTATTGTCTTTATTTCTTCCTTATAACTCTACATCTGAGTTTCATAACATTTTTGTGACACTAGCATTTTGTAATAGGTGACCACTTTAATTGCACTATTTTGCTGTTTCGAAAATGAATATAAAACAAAGTTGTGTTTTATGTGGAAATTTCATGAGTATCTATAAAATAAACAGAACATTACATGGCCGCTTGGGGATACAAATTTTATCTTCTTGTGCTGAAAGTATCTCTTACAACACTCGAAGATAAAATTCATATCCCCATGCAGCCATGTAATATCCTCTATATCCATTGGAAAGTGCAGTGCATTTTGTTAACACCTGTCCACTGGATAGTGATGTATCTGTTGGGTAATGTGTTATTGGCCCAGTGTAAACAACTGGGTCCAGAACTTGAGAGTTAACCCTTTCATTATCCTCAGTGACCAAGATACAATTTTTCCTTCCAATGAATTCACTTGGTACAATATTGAGCAGACAAGTGATAAGAATTAAGAAAAATATAAATGAGGAGTAATTAGTTGA
The DNA here is from genome assembly GCF_964205215.1 of Stylophora pistillata. NCBI lineage: Eukaryota > Metazoa > Cnidaria > Anthozoa > Scleractinia > Pocilloporidae > Stylophora > Stylophora pistillata. The sequence continues at coordinate 25,745,788 of NC_142520.1, forward strand.
TCCAATACCAAATTATCCAAACTAATCTTATAAGTATTGTATAGTAGACAGTAAGGAGAATTATCAATGAAATCTTGGGAGTGAAAGGTTTAAATTCTGTTACCAAACAACAAATGTTTTAAACTTACATAAAAACTGATGATAACAACGATTTGGAGAATTTTTTGAATTGAATGTCAAAAGCAATCCCAGACTGCTTGCTTTACTTTCCTCTGTGATTGGTCCAGAACACTTGTACCAGCACTTTCTCGACCAGTCAGATGCAAAACTTCAACCAATCACAACTAGTGTCTTGCGTTTCCCATGCTTCAGACAGTTTTGTCAGTTTTAATTTGGGTTCCCATTACCTTTTAAAGGTATTTTCCTTTCTACTGACAAGCAGTTGAAGTTATTTTGCTTTTGGTTTCACATTATTCAATAGAAAAGCACTATTGCTAATCATAAAGACTGAATGCAATTCTCAATGGGACTTTGTATGTATCAGGTTCTCTTGGTAGAACACAGTTGAAGTGCTGGGAAGCCAGGCAAGTTGCAGACATGCATGGAACAGAGAAAGCATTTGTGGTACTGGAGGAAGCTTTGCGCTCGATGGAGAAAGTTGAAGATAAATCCACTGAGTCTTTCAAGCTCACTAGAGCCCTTTACTTGCACACTGAAGGTGAAATCCTTTGGAGAGACAAAGATTTCAAGAAAGCTCTTGAAAGCTTGCAGCTGTCCTTAACATTCTCAGAAGAGCTGCTTAAAGAACATACAGATTTGGCAAGGTGCTACAATGCTGTTGGAAATTGTTTCTTCCACCTTGGCCAGCCAATGGAAGCACTCGAGTTCTATGAAAAAGCCTACAAGATGCAAGAGAGATTGGCTGGCTCCGAACATCACTTTGATATGCCAATGTACAAGAACCAAATTGGTACAGCATATGAGGGTCTCCGAAAGTATGACAAGGCAGTTGAATATTATAGAGATGCATTGAGACTTCTGAAAGAGCTCAATCTTTCAGGTTTTCAGGATGAAGCACACTTTTGCAGAAATCTTGCCAATGCCCTCATGTTTCTAAAGAAATATTCAGAAGCAACTGAACCTTCAATGCGTGCTTACACCATTAGGAAGAATCTACTAAAAAATCACCCACATACAGTGCGCAGCATTTTCCAGCGAGCTGTCCTTCAGGCCAACTTGCGAGATTTTGGTGGAGCCTTGAAACTTTTTCTTGAAGCATGGGAGATGGAGAAGTCACTTGAAGTGGGGAACCACAGTCGGGTGTGGCGAAAAATTATCACTGGTGTGGAGGACTTTTTGGATGAGGGAGAACAGAAAAAAACATTTCAAAAAGATGCTTTCAAGTTTTGTGAACATTTTTGGATAGAAAAGAAAAAGTCTCAACGATTTGCTTTTAGTGAGTCCAACAAGGAAATCATTGATACCTTGATGCACCTTGCCAGTGATGAGAAAGACAAATACGAACTGCAGAAAGAACAGCTTTGGTTCTATGAGGGTATGTACAATGCCACCAAGGAAGAACATCAGGACTGTGACCTGGAACCTGAAAGCAGTGCACTTCATAAGACATTGGGAGAAATGACCAAGCTTCTTGAACATATGATACACCTTTGCAAACAACTTGAAGATCACAAGAAGGAAGAACTATATGCAGATGAATTACAGGTATGCTGGTTTTAAACTTACATTGCTTCTTTCTGAACTACCATACTGATTACACATACATTACTATATATTTGATCCATCATATAATCACAAAAAGTACCTGCATGCTTTACCTAACCCTTAACTGCGAAGATCTGATTGCTAATTCTCTCCTCTAGCTGCTACACATTTCCTCATAAAAAGGTTAAGAGAATTTGGCTTTAGATCAAGATAACAATTTCTACCTGATAAGTTTTAGTATTCTCACCACCTCTTTGCTACATAATGTATGAATATTACAGGCAGAAGTAATGTGTTAATCACTTCTGGGTTAAGTGTCTGTAGTAGTCACCTATAGTTTGCAATACACAGCTTTAATAATAATAATAATAATAATAATAACTTAATATTTATATTGCGCAAATTAACATGTGAATATGATCAAATGCACATCACAACACTTTTTGGGGGACTTTGGCCAGACTGCATGAGCAGTTTACAAACAATTGAAGGAAACTTATTTGAAGATGCCCCCTCCCCCCCAATCCCAGTAAACAGGCCAGACCACATCACAGTAATCTCGTGAGTGGGTTTTTTAATGTTCCCTGCCTAACCAAATTAGCTAATTAGTAGATGCAGGAGACAGGACCTACGGTTTATTCGTCCTTATCCGAGATGACTAGAATGTCTATCCATTTCTTGATATTATAGAAAGGTAGTGCATTCTCCTCAGTTATTTTAAGACCTTGAGTGTTGGTCCGGCCAGGGCTCGAACCATCGACCTCGACCTCCCGCACAACAGTCCAGCACTCTAACCAATTGAGCTAACCGGGTGGCAGTTAACAACCTTTATTATATGGCTGTGTCTCACAAGGACTGGGAACTACCAAATTCACGAATTTGATTGGCCGAAATCAATATAGAAAGTGGTATAGATTTTTCCATCTAGACCCGCATCTAGACTGGTCTAGAAAAAAAGGAACAAAGAATATAAAAAATTGGCATATAAGACACAGCTGTATAATAAACAACTTATTAACTGAGCTGGGTCAGTCTGTATGGGAGAATCTTGACCTCGGTGCTGGTACAGAGCTCGTTGTGTTCGGCCTGTACTGGGGACCTTGGTCAAGATTCTCCCATACAGACCTCTCGCTCAGTTAATAAGAACTAAATCAAGTGGTAATAACAACATCTTCGTATGAGCTCCCCTTATGTAGATTTATCTATCTTTACATCAGTATCCATAACTAAGTGTGTGACTTCTGCATAACAAGGTAAACGTTCAGGAATATTCTTCTCAGTTACATCAATTTTATTGTTTGAACAAAAAAAAAATGACATTAGCATGGGTAGTTCAAGCACATGGTGAGGTCATGATTATTGTTAAAAAATTCCTGTTAAATTTGTTAATGATTGTCATAATTTCATTTACATGTCTACTCAATATGAATCTCTGGGAAATTAACATTCAATGAAATATTCCTGAAAACACCCATGAAATACTTTCTCATGGCCATAAAAAAATAAATTAAAAAACACTGAGATTCAAATGTTCATGGTGTGTGATTTTTTTTTTTTTTTATAAAATTACATGTCTGATTTTCTATGATCAGAAACATTTGCCAAGGTCCAATTGTTTGTGATTGGATATGTAAAATCAACTGATCTTCTCATCTGGGCTGTGTCAATTTTACCTGTGTGTGTATTTATTTTACATGTAAATGTGCATGGAGATTTATATATTTAACATTTATTCCACAAGCGCGTTGGATATGAGATGATAGATAGTGAACGAGGCATGTAGTGCCGAGTTAGCTATAATCATCTCATATCCAACGAGAGCAAGTGGAATAATTGTTTTATTAACAAAAAAAACCGCCCCCAAGATATTAGACATCTTCTCGACTTTATTTTTTAAGAAACCGGATGTTACAATGTACAGATGGCTCATATACCATAATGGCTAAGCCAATTAGAAGTCTTGCATTGCATTATCCAATGATCCAGTTTTTAAGTAATAATATTATCCTATTCATTTAACATTCCTACATGTAGATAAACCATAGCCTCCATTGGTGCAAAAATATGCACGGATATTTGTCCACAGACATTAGCTGCTCCGAGATTACTTTCAGTGTGCAAACAAAGCTTGAGGAAAAGAAAGCTTCAAGGAACAGATAATGTCCAGGGACAAATATATGAGCAGATTTTTGCACCAATGAAGGCTGTTGTCCTTTAATTACCCCTCAAATATTTCTGCAATGCACAGATTAAGTGTTTACGGACATTTTAATGCTTGTTGCCTAGGAGTTTTACTTTTCAATGTTCTCTGTTATATCTTTATAATCAAGCAAACATGTCCCTTCTGTAACAAAAGCTAAACCCAATGACTCATCTGGAATTAAATTATAAACAAATTAATTTATGATCATGATGATAGATGTAAGATTTGAAAATTGGGAAATCAGATATTCCCCAGTTTTAGCTGGGGCATATACAATCATGTGATGAGGTTAGACTAATTACCAGTGAGCGAAAATACTTGATGGATTATAATCACTAATAGAACAATAACCTTGAAAATAATTAGCATACTTGCATTTTTCAGGTTGTACAAGATGGAAGAGTTCCAGAGGTGACATCACGATCAAAAGGTACCAAAACTTTTAAGTTGTTTGACCTGTTTCCAAAGCATGTCTATAATTGATATAATTACCTACTGTATGTTGCTATGGTGCATTAACTACCTCCAGAGCCAAACCTTTTCTGGCCAGTGTACAATCCAAATTTAAGACATGTGCAGCTGAGGAGGATTGTACAACTACATGTGTAATGCAGATCACAATAACAAATCACTTGAAAAGGATTGAATTACGGCTAATTTTCAGTCCACTCTTGTCAAAACTAAAGTCAAATAATGTTTGAATTAAAAAAAAAAAAATTGGGTTCAGTACTGCTCGTGCATTCTTGCTGGGAAATGAACAATTCATTCTTCCGGCTGGTGAAGTTTTGCACATGTACTTCGTTTCGCAGATTACAGATTTCCATTTATAAAATTACGGATTTCTCATTTCACAACTCAAAGATTTCCATTTTTTTAAAGACTTCCACTCCATAAAATTTACAGAATTCTTAATATTGCTAAATTGCAGATTTCCAATTTGTTTCGTTTGGTTTAGCAAGTTGCAGTTACTAAACCCACGTGTACCACAACATATCGACAAAATAAATCAAATAGTTCTGGTCAAAATTTTTTCAGGGATTAAATGTCTTCGTGCGAAAATTAATCGTAAAAATTAATGGGTAAGAGTTGTACAAATGACTGATGTTTGGTATCGGGTCTTTAAGCCATGTCCTATTCTTGCATACAAGTTACATAACCGAGTCTTAGTATGCACTTAGCTTAAAGTAAAGGTCGTATGTTTATCTTGAGGATCATTTGTTTCCTTCCAGCCCACCTCTTCATCGATTTTCGATGGTTTGATTAGCCGTAGATCTCATACATACATTCCGTGGTACTTATCCGACACAATCGTTCTATTCTTTTGATCACCGAAATTTGTCATCAGGTCCGCCATGTTAAATAAGATATCTACTCTCCCCAGACTCCTAAGACCGTACTAACAGCACAAAATTTGCGCATTGAATCACAGGCAGACCACAATGTGTTCTGGTTAATTTTTAATTATCTTACGTTCATTCCCCTCATCAGTTGTCTTAGTTACTACACGACTCAAGTCAAATTTAGCTTGGGTGTTATTGTGAATGAGCATGCCCTTTTTGTTGTCCAAACACACAGCTCGAGAGCAAGAGAAGTCAGCTGAGGTAGTAGAATTGTCCTCCACATCAACTGATCAAGACAGTGTCCAGAAGGAGGAAGTTGTGAGAAATGCGGATAAAAGAAAGACTGTCATCAAGAGGTACAGTTCATTCACATGCTATTGTAATTTTATTTTATCCCACGTTAGTGGAGTTATATCAAAACAATCAATTAAAAATATGTTTGCCTCTAAGAGAGGCTACCATGTAATTTCCCTTACAACCGTATCACCCCTAAATCAAACACGTCACGAAAATAAAGGAAAAAATCACCCTCTGAAGAAGCTTCTGATTGTGAAACGAATTCTCCTGGTCAGTAACTTAGCATTATATTCAGGACAGTATGGAGAAATTGCATGCTGATGTTAGGGTGTAAAGGGTCAACATAATTTGTGACTATTTACATGAAATGCTCATCAGCGACGTATTGATCATATCAGCTTAATCAACCGAAGAAAAACATTTCCTGAAAAGGGTCAACCATGACGGTCATATGTACAAATGAGAATTTTGGAATTAAGCGGCAAAAATGACTTTTTTGAATACTGGTCATAAAATTTTAAAGAGAACGTTATTTATCCCCTTACTTGATGATAAGACTTAGATACTATTTGCACCCCAATACCTCAAAAACAGAAAATTTATTCGATACAAGTAGGCCCACAGTTGTTAAGCCGTATGGCTTCTCTAAATTAAGTACTCGTTATTTGTGATAATCGGAAGCCTTGTAAATTGTCCGCCGAGTTATATAAAACCTTTTAGTGTTTACAACCTTTTTTGAAATCTCGTCATAAACTGCAGAATTTGTTTAAGTTTAGCGCAATTGCGGACGGTTATCAGCTATTCGATAGAAAATCCGATTCTGCCGCATATTCACCTGGAAAAAAAGGTACAAAGTACGCCGTTTCGGCCTTGCCCAACGAAGTCGACTGCATATGCATCCAGTTTGTGATCAGGTAACATTATATTTACATCACATCCGGAATGTGAGCCTTCGAGCATTAAGCATCAAAATTTTGTGTTATACATGAGTTTATTGCCGATAGAGCAAGATTAGGACAACCAACTTGCTCTGCACTAAGATAGTCTATCACTGAAGTTGACATGATCGAGTTTGAAGAGCTACAAAACAGTTTTGAAAAAGAAGAATAATTTGCAAACAAGAGCCTGAACATAGCATGGATTTCCACTTGAACCTGTTCAAGGCTTTAGCGATTAATGTGATTTTGTAATTATTTCAGAGGTAAAATTGAAGATGAGTCCGAGACCTGGAATCTTGCAGAAGCTGGTGCATCCATTACATTTAACCTTGGAACGATGACAAAATCCTTGACCATAACATGCTCATTATGGGGCCCTGGAGCCCTTTCTCCTCCCATTGGTAGTAATGAGCTCTTAGTAAGCAATGTGATCGAGCTGTCTCACGATGGCCCACCTGATCTGGAGTTCATGGAAAATGCTCCAGGAAGAATAAATGTAGCCTTATTGCACAGTGCCTCTAACTTCAAGGGATATGAAGTGGTTATCAAGCAGTTGGTTGACCCAGAAGACAATGAGTGGAAGGCTTTGGAGACAACAAACATTTGGCGTACGTCAGGTATCGAATAGAGTCATTGTGTTTAGTTCGGGTGATGTTTATCGACGAGACTAATGCAGAGGAAGCATTCCATATACCTCTCAGAAAGTACATAAATTCACATAATCAGTGTTTAGAGTATTTAACTCCATATCGACTGGTTACGAATAGTGTTGTTTTCGGGAAATCTTAGGATAGATTAACTTTCCAACTCGGAGCGGCCGGTGTCCTTACGGATTTGGACCCCCTGTCCAAATCCGTTATCGTATATGAACCCCTCCCGGTCCAAATCCGGCATTTCGCGGATTTGGACCCCCCAACAAAACTAAGTGAAAACAGCAACCTTAACGTTCTAGTAGAAATAGATAATACTTTATCTTGTGGGTGACTGAGTTAGGGTAAAGGACAGGGTCCAAATCCGCTGTAACACCGCTTTGTACAGGCGACCGCCGACGATACAGCCTTCCCACTATGTGAGAAGGAACTAAGTAGTAAGCATAATCAATGGTATCTATTGCAACACTACTAAAATTATATTCTCATGTTGTAGTAAATTCAACCATCCCCAATTGGATGTTCCCCTTCGCTGAAGCTACTTGCACGAAGATGTGGTTTTCCTCATTTGCGGTTGTCTGGCGCCTCAAGTCTTTTGTCTTTCCTAAGCTGACGTCTGTAACCCCAGAATTTATCTGTTCAGTGCCAGACTATCCAAATGTTAGTGTTGCAATTCCATGGAATTCTTTGCCTGCCGCTACAGACTTTCATTTGACTCTAAAGGTATGATGTATTTGCAATAAATAATGAAGATGATGACGATAATGATAATTATTATGCTATAATGACATATCTTATTGTTACCATTAATATCGTTTTAATAATCTTCATTATTCATTTTATTAAAACTTGAATGGTGATGGAAAAATACCAAACGTATTAGTGAGAGGGTGTAGCTTGATGTGAAATCAAATGTTTTGATCTAAATTACGATCGAGATCGGATTTGATGGTAACCATCGTGTTCGGATATTCTGAGTACGCTAGCCTTCGGCCGGAAAAAAAAAGGATGTTTGATTAAATCTGTTCAGATCTATATAATGACGTCCATTTAATTGGGAAACCACTGGTGACTAACTAAAGTACATCGCATTAACATAGATGTCTAATGTGATTGTCTTTTCTTTTGACTTGAGGTGCAAGAAGCGCCAAGCATTGATCACGATATGGAAGGAATGTTTGTTGGTCCGATTCTTCACATTTCGTACTCGCATGATGTGAAGCTGTCGGAGCCAGCGAAAATAAGCGTCCCGCTGGCACTCACAGACAGTGAAGTAGAGCCAGTGAAGATGCCATATTCAGGTCAGTTGAGGATACTACATTTCAAGTCAAGAGAAAAGTCAGAAGGATGGACTGACATTACAGATCATTTGGAGATGCCTGCAGTAATTAAAGATGGAATAGTGACGTTTCAAGTTAAAACTCTCTGTCGGTAAGCTATAATTAAAGGTGTTGATCGGTGGACCGTGTTGCAAAGTGCAAAATTAACTGTTGTCAGTTCTTATCAGTTTATTGAAAGTCTCACTATATTTAGAAACGCTTTAAAAAAAGAAAATCATTATATTGATTGATTTATGTCCAAAAAGTAAATAGGGAAATAAACAGGATTAATATTGTACGCTTACATAAACTTAGTGAAGACTATTTGAAAATGGTTTGCATAGTTCCCTGAGTTATTCATGCTGGCTTTAAACTAATTAGTTTCTTTTGCAAACATTTTCTCGCTGGCCAATTCTAAAACTGGCGTCTGAATTAATTTTAAGAAAAGCAACTGACTTAGTTGGACATTTGCTTTAGGCAAAGTCAAGATAATCGTCGCGGAATTATTTCCCCTTCAGCAAATTGTTCTTCATGACGCGTTTCCTGTCATTTTCTTTCAGGTTCTGGCCGTGGTGGCTGAAGACGTCCGCCAGTTTTTCATGGAAATATGTCTCTCCCTTCTATGATAGCATCATGAAACAACACGCTGGGTTTTTGGCTTGCTTATGCAGTGATACAGTACCTGAGAGATACTTGCTGTATTTGTTTTGTTTCCCGCAGCATTTAAGGTCCAGAGTGAATAGCGATATTTCCTCAACATATTTTGTGAATATGCAAGGAGAGGGAACCTCACAGAAACCCCTGTCTAACGGAGATGAGACGTTTGTGTCTCTTTCAAATGGATTTGAGGTGCACGGAGCGCCGGCGAGAAATGCAGAGGAAGTCGTCTTAAAGTACGTATCAGCTGTGTTACGTTTCATCGTTGCATCGTCATCATCCACTCATTTGTAAATGTGAAAAGACAAAGTTAGCTCTGCCTCTCGGTGCTATAGATCCTATCGGAAATGCCTCGAACGTAGAGATTCATCTGTGACTAAACAAAAAGATAGGGGGTTAGAAAATGGCACTATCCCTTGGACTCCCAGCACAAGGTTACAACTTGTTGATACGAATGGGTTCAAATTCTTTATTTTAACTTCTTGCCTTAAAAAACTGAAAATCTTCGAGAAATTTATCTTTAAAAACCGTAACGTTAAATAGGTGGCGAAGCGAAACGATCTCAACATTAAATGAGACCTCCACTCTTTTGATGACAAATAGTGTACAAATGTACTGCTCAATAGATCGGGCATAAAAAATTTCCTTACCATGCGGTCCGATTATTTTATCATTTTCCAAAGAAGGATCTTACAGCCACTTCGAATTTCCTACAGCCGCCATCTTGAATGGTGCGGAATGCACTCTGGGCTAATGACGTGTAATGGCTGCTTGGTGCACTCACGGTGTAGGGTTTCGCTCCTGTTGATGCCATATTGCCGTCGTCTAAAGAAATTTTAGTTAGTGTGTCACACATCTTCCCCTCGACAAAGAAAAAGACACAAATAACCATCGAGTGTTATCGTATTTCTCTCTGCCTCTGGCAAAGACGTAGACTTGTGCCTGATTTGCTAAATCCTTTAAACGACTGACAAGGAATCTTACAAAAACCAAAAAAAGTTCGTTATTTATCAAAACATTTTTTCGTAATTTGTTTTTTATGCAAGGTTTCTTGGTAAGGAACAATTTCAAAGGAGTCTGCGTGTTAATATTAAAGACGTGAGTAATCTGCAAGTCGACTTCTTAAAATTGATGGGAGGACAGGAGAAAAAGAATTCCCCAGTAATATGTCAAGTGCCCATCATTCCAAGATCTCCAGTACAGGTATTTACGATGCTGCTATTCAAATGCATGCGTCTCCATTAAAACAAACTTGTAAATAAGTGCAGTAAAAATTGTACTTCGCCATACCCAAAGGAAGTTCATTACTTTTCCCCTAAATCACTCGGGACTCAAGCAAACGAAATGTTTCTAGTGACATCGCCTTTATTTCACTGAATAATGAAAAACGTGTGGCTGCACCCATATATTTTCTAGGGATACTAACTTGGCAGCAGTGAATTCTCGATCCACAGATATAATTGTTTTTACCCTTCCTATAAACATTGTTTCTTACTTTAAGTTACCGCTCCCTATACACCAATATGACATTTGACATGACTGAGATACGTTTTGCCGTACCTATTTTTATAAGAAAAGAAAATCCAGCAAATGCTTTAGAAAATAAGGCGATCATTCTAGGATCCTTCTATTTCTCTATTTAGGTTCCAACTCCTACCACCTTTGACTTTAAAGAAGGAAATGGTAAGTTGTTATTTTTGTTATTGGTTTCGCTGTTGTTCGTAAAAATGCAATTTACCGCATCAGTCATTATTTTTCTAATATATGCAAACTCAGAAATCCGGGCTATGTTTGTTTTTGAAAATGTAGCGTATGGTGACGAAACAACTTGTTCTCAGCTCAAAGTCACAACGGCCTGCCTTAGTTTATGCGTTAATAAATCGGGGCCTGCTTCCCTCACCCTCAACATGTACAACGATGCCGTATTGTCTCTGTTACTTATTAGTAAACTCGATACACAGCTTCTTGGTAGGTGCGTTCTTCCTTGTAAGGAATTTTATGTAGAATACATGTAGGACTTAAGTGTAAAATGATTAGGAAAAAACATAAAGTAGTGCCATTCTCTACTATTGCTTATCAAATGAAATCTTGGATCTAATATGTTTCCTTGTAAAAGCCCTCTTTCGTCAAATATGTCAATGTTCTTTGTTAAATATAAAAGAAACTGCTAAAACTTACTGCTCCTCTGTAACTTGTGAGGGCTGGGTTTCACCCGGACGATTACAATACGAGATCACCACATCCTCGTTTTTAAACCATTTTCTTCATAAAATGTACATTTCACACTGTAGTTTTCAACTAATCCATCTCATTATCTTCGTTATTGTGCAGATACTTCTGCACAAAGTGTGCAACATTCAAGTGGAAAGCGTCCAAGTGTAGAATCATCGTCAGGACGCCCCATTGCGGCTCTTAAGAAGAGGCGCCGCCTATTGGCAGGTAGTGCCGCGATTGAAAATGTTACGTTGACAGGGACCGCAGAGGAGGAGGGGCTGGTAGGGTTCTAGCCCTACCACTTATATTGCTGGGATTTATCTTTTAGGGCTCCGGTTGAGATGGACAGAATATGGATTTTATTACTTGAAAGTAATAAAGCACGTCTACTCTTACAAATTTGCCTTAAGTCAAAGGGTTGTTAAAGCTGTACAAGATAAATGACGAACACTTCCTCAGCGATTGTTTGTATTGGCCAGAGTTTTAGCCCTACCACTTTAAAATGATCTCCGCGGTTCCTGGATGAGTCCTTTTTTATTGTATTTTTTTAAGTTTGCATATTTTTGTTGCGTACTCTTTATTGACAGTAAAATTTGTCTATGCAGGAAGACTGGCGTTAATTTCATTAGACATCGTTACCTAATTAAAATGGGAAAAAAATTAAAAATAACTAAATAAAAAAAAACTGGGAACAAATGGAAATAAGACTATCTTGAGTTAAGCGCTTAAGGACAAGACTTCAGAAAGCGTTTAATACAACACGTGCTCTTTTGCAATTTTTTGTTTATCACTTTCCCCCGATGACGGCTAGGTTTCGTGGCCAAAACGCTGAGATTTTCAACCATCTTTAAAACATTTTTACGAGTGTAATGCTTTATAAATTATGTGGCAATGAACCCACCTACATGGTTACACTTCTAATGTTAAGGGGAGCGGTGTTTCAGAAAAAAAACTTAACAAAAGCTGTTGCTAATAATCGACTTGTTTTTCCTGTTTTGCTTTTCCTGTATTTGAAGACAAAGGTGAACTGCAAGTGCCCAGCAATGAAGATCTAGAGTGGCTGTCACAAGAGATCGCCCAAGGCTGGAAGCCGCTTGGACGTCGTCTTCGCATCAAAGAGGAAAAGCTTACGGCGTTTCACAAGGAAAACGAGGAATATACTGAAAAAGCGTACAAAATGTTACTGCACTGGAAACAAAAGACAGGTTCAGCCGCAACATTTGAGGTCATGTACAATGCCTTGTGTCATGAGTGTGTAAATCGAAAAGATTTAGCCGAAACGTTTTATAGTCGAATGGACGAAGTTGCTGATTAGGTTTCATTAGTTTTCAAGTGCTTTGCGGTTATTACATACATGCAAACATACATGTATCTACAGATATTATAACATTTCTCAAGTTCTGCTTTGTATTACAAGAAATTTTTCTGAGTAATGCTTAAAAATTAATGCATATCCGTACGTTATATATATTTCTGCTGCATCAGCACTGCGACCTTTTATTCTCTTCCCTTCTCTTCTTTGCATTCTTGAGGCAGCAAGTTCCTTTTGGGACAACTTGAGAATTGCGTGCATCAAAAACGCCGGAAAAAAAATACACTACAGGCACAGCAAAATCTTATATAATTTCTGGGTTTAAACCTATCCGAAAAATGTTCCATTTTCAACACGCCTAAGCGCAGAGACAAAATGAATTTTCAAGGCTTTCCTAGTAACTTTGGAAGAAAACTGATACACATAAAGAAAGTAACTATTGTGAGCAAATCCTTAGGCATGTTTCAAGAGATGTGAGAAACCCTATTTTGAAATTGGACCTAAATAGCTGACAGTTTTTTTTATTGATTATAGTATCGAAGGTAGTATTTGCTAGACGTAGATGTATATAAATGTCAGGTTACAAGAACACAAATCTTCCATCCTACAGTTACTCTATGTAAAACTTTTAATTCTATTTATTTATTTTTTTATTTATCTATACGTATTTTTTTACTTTTTCTTCTTGAGGGAGGTTATAAGTTAAAGTTTTTGATAATCTTATAGATATCACACTGATTGTAATGTGAATAATTGTTTCAGGATGAGTAAGTAAGGTGTATTACGCAACATGATGTTCTCAGAAATAGTAAAAGTGAGCCAGTGTGTGTTGGTAAGCAAGCTATGCGTCTATTTTAGGTTCGTATCAAGGTTAATGTTGTCTGTTTAATTTGTGTCTACTGTATATTGCATGAAAGAAAATGGATGTATTTACCTTTTTTTGTCATGAAGAACTTAAGGTAACCCACAAACGTTTGAAGCAGTACTTCTGCGATCATAATGATAATAATAATGATAACATTAATAACGATGATAACTTTATTTCAGTGTCTAATGGATTTAGCACCGGTGGAAGACAGGCGCTAATTAAGGACACTCTAACAGCGATTACAATCCTATTAATATAAAAGTACAATAACAATTTTACTAAGCTCAATCTAAGTACAGTTAAAAGAAAGTACATTACCTACGATTTCTAAATAAGAAATAGTGATTTTATAAATCTAAATTATGGGAAATGCAAATCCCTAAGGGTCACACATTCGGCAGTTTTCTACTGCATAAAGTTATCCTCGGTTTGGGTTGCTCTTAACTCTTTAATCCCTAATACGAGTGATTGGCATCTTATTTCTCCTTACAATACCATCGTTGAATTGAACATTAAGGTCATGAGAATAAGGAAAGTTATCACCAAATAGAGAAGCTTGTGTTGAAGAAGTTCCCCATATTGGTGTCATTAGAGATGAATAGAGAACGCTGTGAAGATATGCATACAGATCTTTGAGTGCAGCCGGTTAAAGAATAATTCAATCTTCGTCAAACTCGGGTTACTTTTTTAAACAAGTTATTGTAGTGTCAAGACGTAAAAACGAGTTTGGTGACCGTTAGATTTTATTACTGAGGATTACTTGATTAAGGAATTCGAACTTTCTTAGAAAGCGTGAAATTATTTTATCAGAATCGTGTTACTTGCACTACCATGCATGAATTACGAAAATAACCATATTTTCTTACTAATGTATGACAGCCTTGTACTTTTCAAATCCTTTCAGAAAACTTATTTTTTGTAATAAGTATGTGAGCATATCTCACTTTTGTAATAAAAAGTAGAAGGAACGCGTTTTGCTTCTTAAATTTTGATTTGTTTTACCCATTCATTGCCCATGAATAAATGAATGTGAAACTTTATTTAAGTGTCTATGTTTTTAGCTATAAGCTAATGGAGGACACTAAAAAATTTAAAAGTCACATTCATTTACATATGTAGATGATAGTTATTTACAGTAGATAATTAAAAAGATTATAAAGTTATTTAGTTAAGTTTTAAATTTCAACGAGAGTTGAAAGGTCGACTTTTCTTATGTTCTTCTTGAACGAATTTAGAGTTTCTATCGTTCTTAGGTGTCTTGATAACTTCGACCAGATGAGAGGTCCCATATATTTAATAGAATTCCTACCAAATCTTACAGTTTCGAATCTTGGCAGTTCAAAGTCACTGTTCCGTAAATTATATTGAGTGTTCTTTATATTAAATAAGTCAGAAATATTCTCAGGTACGAGACTGTGCTTAACTTTAAACATCAAAGTGGCAATGTCTTGTAGGCGCCGATTGTTCAACGTCAGTAGTTTGGCGCGACTTAGCAGTTCTTGATAGGACGCTGATGTAGTTTTGTACACCGCCCTAAGTGCTCGCTCCTGAATCCGCTCAAGCTTTCTCCGATCCGATGCATTACATAAGTGCCATACTAAATGACAGTAGGTTAGATGGGGCAGAATTGAAGACCTGTAAAGTGATAGTTTAGCATTACAGGGTATCCAATTGCGAAGCCGCACTAGGACCCCTACTTTTTGACTGCCCTTAGAGCATAGATCACTGATATGACTAGTAAAACTCAATTTTTCATCTATTTGAACTCCTAAAAGCCGTATTTCCCCCATTCTCTTAATAGTATGACCATCAACAGAAAAATTTTGATTATCGTTGTCTTTGTCAACATTTCTCGGGTTGATCGTTAATAGCTGGAACTTTTCTGGGTTGGTTGAGAGATAGTTGTTCTTGTACCATGATAGAGCTTTCTCTCCATGTATCTTGATACTTTGCGCGACAACGTCATGCTTCTTCCCCGTGACATACATCTGATGGTCGTCGGCAGTACATGCTGAAATTAGCATTATTTATATGAAATGACATATCATTTCGGAACAAATTCCACAGAAGGGGGCCAAAGGACAAGCCTTGCGGGCAGCCTAGCACCATCCTTTTCCAGCCACTTGTCACTCCTTTTATTTTCACTCTATTGAGCCTATTGTCAAAGTGTGATCTAAGAAGGTTGAGAGAATTTTCTCCAATGCCATAGGCCTCGAGTTTCTTTACGATTAGAGAATGGCTAAGAGAGTCAAAGGCTTTACTCAAGTCAGTAGACAGTATGTACACCAGTTCCTTTCTGTCAACAGCTGATTTCCAGTCTTCCACGAGTCTAAGTAGAGTGGTCTGACAGCTATGATGTCTTCTATAAGCTGTCATTCTCTGATAGAGAGTTGGATCATAGTGCCCGGTGATTGGCCTACTGAGCATATGCTCAAATGTCTTATTTACGGTAACAAGGGACGTGATGGGACGATGGTTCTTTTGGTCAAATGTCTCAACAGCGCAGAATGAGCCTCGCTATCAAGGGAAACCATTAGTAAATGATAGTTGTAAGGACTTTTAATTGTGCTCTTACACCAACAGGGCACCTAGTTATCGATTTCCTTATTCACAATCTTTTTCCTGGTGAAATGCAGTCTAAAATCAATTAGTTACCTATTGTAAATAAGCAACCTCGTCTCATTACTTTCTGGTCTCCAATTTTAATTCAACCTCTTCACTCCCTCCAGAAGCCTTTATAGACTGTGCTAGTAAAATTAGAAAATTATGCTGCTAACATTACCAGATTTTTTTTCCAGATTATGCTCAAAATTGTTCGTGTCTTTTTTTTATTCAATTATGCTTTTTAACAAAATCGCACAAAACAAGTCTAAATTCGATATCTCTTCTGTCAGTTAAGTATCATTATTATTTAGAGTTACTTCCCTTGATGATACGTTGTGAACTAAGGCACCTGATTCCAGCAGAGCATGAAAAAGGAGATTTACGCAAAATCAAAGTTGCGTAAATCTGCTTAAAGTTCGTTAAGTAACTTTACTCTAGTATCATAATGTTCGTAAAGACGCTTAAAGGTAGATTTACGTAATCGGACTTAAAGCTCTCGTAAAGGTATCGTAAAGCTGAAGAGCCAGATTTACGTTCAGTGTAAAGTTTGCGTGAAGCTAAACTTTTCTAGACTGAAATAAGAGTTGTTCTGAAGCTAGCAACAATTTATCCAGACATATTAATACTATTTTACCTAAAGTTGTGATAAGCCATATATTTCGAAAAACACGTAAAGCTTTCGTTAATCAATCGCAAGTGGCGTAATTCCTATTAACATGGGGTGTCTCGTAGCCCTTCGTAATCAATTGGTTTTTATGCGTTATCTGATCTAACAAGTGGGAGAAAGAAGAAGCCAAGCAAGCCATACAGTTGCCTGAACTGACTGTTACCTTCTGTGGTACTGTTCGTATTTCATTAGTAAAACCCAAGCCAATGTCCTACATCATTAATCCTCCATCGTGGAAGATTCACTGGCCCATTGAAAGAGTTAACGTTGGCCTAGCACACCATCAAATGGGTTACACACTCTCGTCTGTCAGGCTTTTTGATAGATGTTCACTTAAATTGGTCTAAACATGTTAGTGTTGTTAAAAAAGGTTTTGTTGATAAGTTAAACTTGTTAAAACGTAGAAAATTTCTTTCAAAGAATATGTTATTAGACTTGTATTTTAGAGTTATTAGGCCGTCGATCGTTTATGGAATATCAGTATAAGGAGGTCTCAGAAATAAGGAAGGTTTTAAGGCATTAGAAGCACTGCATTGTAGAGCTGCGAGAATTATCTTTGAGCTTCCTTGGGAGATGTCTAATGCTGATGTTATGGAAAAGGCTAATTGGTCCCCTTTAGCCTTTATGTATAAAATTAGCTTAGCTAAGCTTATGTATAAAATCCATAATAACCTGACTCCAGACGCTATGTCAGCTATTATTAAGAACAATGATAACATCAATCGATATCAACTTAGGAAGAAACTGAAAATTGATGTCCCTCGTTTTAACACCTACTACATGAGGAACTCTGTAGCTCGTAGAGGAGCAATAGTTTGGAACACGTTGGTTCCTCAACTTAATGACGATATAGACAATGTTAAGAAATATGCGATTATAGCAAGACGATCTAAGGCTTTGCTACACCTTGATTTCGACTGTATCTCCCCTCAAACATTAACCAGAAGGGACGAAGATTTTAAGTATAATTAGTGTTAATAATTAGAAGATATTAGAGTACCACCTTGTTTTTTAGAATTTTAAGCTTTTATCGTTTTAGACTTGTAAGTAGTAAGTAGCGATATGAATTTAGCTGGGTATATCCTATTTATTATCTAATTCATTAGTTATCTTACTTAATTATTTAGACACGACCCCACAAGCGAAGTGTCGCTTTAAATACTTATCGTGCATAAATAAAGATTATTGATTGATTGATTGATTGATTAGACTGTCGAAAAGAGAAATGTCGTTGTGTTAAAAGTAAATAAAAAAGATAGAACAAGGGATAAGGACAGGGCTAACTCTGCACTGAGGCATTTCTCATGATCCTGAACACTATCGTGGGACTCTAAGCAGTGTAATTCAGAAGCTCTCTCGACGTCGCTAGCGCTATTAGGGAGCTTAAGATACAGACGTTTTCGGGGCGACGGGGACGTGACAACCCAGGTAAACTGGGTCAGAGGTTGCCGTTTTCGCGCCATAATTGAAGTTGTTAAGATTCTGATGACGGCCGGCCTTTGTGACTTCTTCAAAGTTCGTCGAGTTTCGCTTTATAAATTGAGGCTTTTTTGTCGTAGCATGGTTACGTTTGAAGAATTCCGCCACCTCCTCGTCCTTTACTACGACGCTAATCTTATTATCGATGAAGAGTTCTTGGTTTTGTATGAAATATTTCCGTCTAAAATCCCTAATTTTCCAAATGATAATCTCCATAGATCTGAGGTGTACGTATTCGAGGTGCATCTACGAATTGATAAAGGGAATGGCAGCAAGCAAAACTTCCCTTTTATGTAAAGAATTCAAGTACTGTATGCGTACGTGCCCTAAACTTACCTCGACGATTTGGACTTCACCGTGTTGCCTCGGTCATTTTAACCTAAAGAGAAAACAAAAGGTCTGCTGAGTTGGCCGAGACATCGTTTGATGATTTTTGCAAAATGTGATAATGCAATCACTTTAATACAAGTGACAAAATTGGCAGTATATTAAATGAAACAGACAAGATCAACTCACGTCTTCACCACGACGGCAAACTCACTGATCTCACGTCGCTGACGTGAGGGCGACGGCGGGGCTGCATGCGTAGTCAATCCGCCCCAATCTTAAGAGGTCTCCACGTCGCCGTCGCCCCGAAAACGTCTGTATCTTAAACTCCCTATTGTCACTTTCAGAGGCAACTTCCGTTCTCTCTGCAATTCGTTTGAGATGTCTCGATTATGTACCTCGACTGATAAAGTCATCTCAGTGACTACAGTAATAACTCTTTCTCCCCCATTTTCAGGAAAGATATCGGGCTAAGAAATGATGAGAACTGACAAAAATTACAGTAACATTTGCTGCTACACTACGATCCGTAAACAAGAATATGCAAATTTTCGGAAGTACATGCGCAGGTAATCCCTGAAGGCCTCACGCGACGCTTTTCCTCCTATCCGTCGTAAGCTTGAGACTAGGTTTACACTAGAGGAAATTGTTCCGGATTCGTGATGAATCCGAAACGTTTTAGTACCGGATTCATTCTGCCGTTTACACGAAAGTGGACGAATCCGAAAAAAAAACTTCCCGGTTTGGTCGTGTCTCCGGAGATTTTGAATCCGGAATTTAAAGTGGGAACTTTGAATCCGATAACTTTTGAATCCGGAAAGTTTTGTCGTGTAACCGGTTTTTTTCTCGAATCCGGATATTGTTTCCCCCTGCAATCTTTTGAGTTTGCGGTGAAACCAAAATGGATATGGTGCTAACATTGCTGGCAGTCTCCGGTTGCCTAATCTTGTTGCAGGTTCAGGCGATAAATTTTATCATGTGTACCGCAGTATTTCTGAGGAAACGCAAATTATTATTGCAAGGAAGTTTAACGTCAGCCACACTTAATCGCCGACGACGTAGACTGCTTGGCATCTGTCCAATTCAAATTTGCCTCAGTGGCATCTGGATCTACTCTAGCCTTTTTTGGGGAGGCATTTTCACTTTGTCGATCGAACGACGAAACAATACTGGGCTTGGTAACCATTCCATTTCGAATGTTCCCGGAGTTGTTGTTGTGAGCAAACGGTCAGGAATCCGAATATCCTTTCAGTGTAAACGCCTACGAATCCGAATACTCCAAAATTGATGAATCCGGAAACATTTACGAATCCGGAAAACTCTCCTCTAGTGTAAACCTAGTCTAAGTGCAATTCTTAGACATTAGCGTAATCGGCGGGATTTCGAGCATCACTTCAAATTTAAAGCGTCTTTCGTCCAAGTGTCACGTCTTCGTTGAAGCAAGTCTTTAACCAAAAGTTCCTCCGCTGTTTTGTTATATGTCTCACAGAAACGGATCGACCAATACAGGGAATGATTTTGACGAGCTTCCCGAGTCGCCGCTAACCTCTGGGCACTTTCGATACTCCGGAGAAAGCAAGTTCATTGTGTAGGAAATCGAAGGTGGTTCGTATTAATTCACCAGCAGCCAAGACACCATTAAGAGAAGTAAAAACGTCGAGGAAATCTCTCACGTTTGGAACAGAAAATATGGCTTCTGGTTCTGCATCTGTAGCGGAGGACGAAATGTTAAGAAAACTCAACGTGGACGATTTGTCAGAGTTTAGACAACTGCGAATTTTGCAACAAACGTAGTCTACAAACATAACAAAAACTTAGCCACAAACCAAGTCAGTATATATTATTATAATTTATGGCTAAATGATGCCTTTGTAATAATCTTGCTACAAATTTAGCCGAAAATGAACAGTCAATTTTTGCGTTTAAAGTATATATTACACTCAATGTAGCCATTAATTAACAGCGAAATTTTTGGTTTCGATATATATGACACTCGATTTAGCCGTTAATTAACTGCGAAATTTTTGGTTTTTATATATATCATACTCGATTTAGCCATTAATTAACGGAGAAATTTTTGGCTTATATATATATGACACTCGATTTAGCCGTGAATTAACAGCGAAATTTTTGGTTTGTATCTATATCATACAATATTTAGCCATTAATTAACGGAGAAATGTTTGGTTTGTATATATATGACACTCGTTTAGCCGTGAATTAACGGCGAAGTTCTTGGTTTGTATATGTATAATACTCTATTTAGCCATTAATTAGTACGTGTAATCAAATGGCGACGAGTGAAATTAGGAAATAGTTTCACGCGCGTTTTTTCAAAATTCTGATAATTTCCCGAGCCTTTAGGCGAGGGAAATTATCAGAATTTTGACAAAACGCAAGTGAAATCATTTCCTAACTTCACGAGAAAACCATTCGATTACCTTTAAATATCGTGGGTGACAAATTAAGTCTTGTTTACACATGGAG